>NW_026652284.1:54236481-54299515 GCF_009828535.3 Hylobates moloch
TAAAAAAAAAAAAAAAAAAAAAAAAAAACCTCACATATGCATAGCTTCATCTGTCTGTTCAATTGTATCCTTTAAAATATACTTTGTAATACATTGGCAATTGTGAGTATACTGTCTTCCCCGGTTTCTGTGAGCTGATCTAGCAAATTAATGAATCCAAGAAGGGGGTTGTGGGAACCTCCAATTTGTAGCCAAGTCGGACACAAGTTGTGGGTAACCTAGGAATCTACAACTTGTGACTGGTGTCTAAAGTGGGGGCCAGTCCTGTGAGACTGAGCCCTTAACTCTGGTTAGTGCCAGAAATGAATTGCAGAACACCCAGCTGATGTTGAAAAATTGTTTGGTGTGGAAAAAAAACCCCACATATCTGGTGTCAGAAAAGGAGAATCAGGTGTTGTGGGCGAGTATATAAGAAAAATCATTGTTTTTTCTCTATAGACTTAGAAAGTTAAAACACAGAGTTACAGTATGACCCATTTGTTCAACATTTACTGAGGTCCTCCTACACGCAAGGTATATTAACAAAAACAAATTAAAACACAAGCCTACATAAAAACTTGTACATATATGTTCACAGCATTATTCATACTAACTAAAAAGGGGAAACAATCCAAACTGTCAATTCACTGATGAATGAAAACAGGAAACACAAATATCGGATATTTAAATAACTGGTGAATGGATAAACTGTGGTATAACCAAAAAATGGGCCATTACTTGGCTACGAAAAGCAATAAGTATTCATACAAGCTACAACATGGATGAACCTCAGAAACATTATGAACTGGGCATGGTGGCTCAGGCCAGTCATCGCAACACTTTGGGAAGCCCAGGCAGGAGGGGTGCTGAGACTGGGAGTTTCAAGATCAGCCTGGGCAACAGTGAAACTGTCTATATGAAAGTTTTTTTAAGGCCGGGCACAGTGGCTCATGCCTGTAATCCTAGCACTTTGTGAGGCCGAGGCGGGCGGATCACAAGGTCCAGGAGTTTGAGACCAGCCTGGCCAAAATGGTTAAACCCCGTCTCTACAAAAATACAAAAATTAGCTGGGCACAGTGGCTCACACCTGTAATCCCAGCACTTTAAGAGGCCGAGACAGGTGCATCTCTTGAGGTCAGGAGTAAGAGACCAGATTGGCCAACATGGTGAAACCCCGTCTCTACTAAAAATACAAAAATTAGCTGGGTGTGGTGGCGCACGCCTGCAGTCCCAGCTACTCGGGAGGCTGAGGAAGCAGAATCGCTTGAACCCGGGAGACGGAGGTTGCAGTGAGCCGAGATGGTGCCACTGCACTCCAGTCTGGGAGACTGAGCAAGACTCTGTCTCAGGAGAAAAAAAAAAAAAAAACTACAAAAATTAGCTGGGTATGGTGGTGCATGCCTGTAGTACCAGCTACTAGGGAGGCTGAGGAAGGATCGCTTGAACCCGGGAGGCAGAGGTTGCAGTGAGCCTATGGTGCCACTGCACTCCAGCCTGGGCAACAAAATGAGACCCTGTCTCACCTGTCTCAAACAAACAGCTAAGTGAAAGAAGCCAGGCACAAAAGGTCATATATAATTCCACTCTCACAAAATACCCAGAATAGACCAATCCAGAGACAAAAAATAGATGAGTGGTTTCCAGACACTGGGGAAAGGGGGAAATAGGGACTGACTGCTAATGGATAAGGAGTTTTTCTGGGGTAATGAAAATGTTCTGCAAACAGCAGTGATGGTTCTGAATATATTAAAAACCACTGAATTGTATACTTTAAAAGGGTAAGTTTTATGATATGTGGATATTTCAATTAGAAGAAAAAACTGTGCATTAAAAGGATGTCAAAATGGACGTTAATAGCTCACAATTTTATCTGACTAATTCTCAAGTTTTGAAGAGGATTGGCAAAAAACACACACTTACTGGAAACCATACTTCCACCCTCCTTCCTGTGGTCTGAAAATACAAAGAAAGACCTCATGTAACACATGGTCATAAAGGAAATCTATTTTTTCCATTGATAGCTAGTGCAGGGACTAGAAATCAGAAAAAAAAAAAAAGACAAAAGCATCTAGTAGAGTTAGCTTAAAATGGGAAACATATAGCATTAAAAGATAACTCACCAATTCCAAAGATCCAGGAAATGAAATAACCTATCTGTTTTTATCATCCCTATATTTGGGGGGTGGGAGGTTACACAGCTACTAAACAACAAAACTAGAATTCAAACCCAAAGTTATCTGATTCCAAAAGCTGTGCTCACTTATTCATTTATTCAACATTTACTGAACCCTCCTACATGTCAGGCACTAGATTACATCCAAGAAAATAGTAAATAAGCCAATTAATAAATAATAGCCAAAGGTATGAAGAATTTATCAAAGTAAAGGAAATTATTAGTGCTGGGATGGGAGAGCTATTTTATATTGGATAGTCAGGAAGGGCTCTCTTAAAAAAAAAAAAAAAAAGATATTTGAACAAAGCTCTGAGTGAAAAAAAAAAAAAAAAAAGGAAGCCATCCAGATGTGTGAGAAGAGCATTCCAAATAGAGAAAATAACAAACAGGAGTAGCAAGGAGGCCAATAAGGCTACAGAGACATCAGTACCTGGAAGAGGTTAAGGCCTCCTAGGCCATAACATGAATTTTGGATTATATTCTGAGGAAGAGAGGGAAGTCATAGTAGGATTATGAGTGAAATGACATGACTTTTGTTTAGAAAGAATCTACTGGGAATCTAAAGAGATAAGTAAACGGATGAGGGCAGAAGTAGGAAAACCAGTATGACACTGCTAATATAATCCAGGCAAGAAATGAGGATGTCATCTGTATTTACATCAGGAATTCAGAAAAACAGTTGAATTCTGGATATATTTTGAAAGCAGAGCGGCTAGAAATTTGCTAATGGTTTGACTGTAGGGTGGAATGAACCCAAGGTTTCTGGCTGAGCAAATGGAATGAAGTTGCCTATATACCAACATGGGGAATACTAGAGAAAACAAGTTTGGGTAAGATAAATAAAAAACACAGTTTTATATGTTTACCTATCTGCTAATCTGTTTTTGTCTTACCCACTACACTCCATAATGATTTTTGTGCAATATAGTTTTCCAAAAAGTAGTGAAACAGGACCTGAATTTGGGTCTTTTGGTTACAGAGCCTGTGTTCTTTATCTCTAATGAAGTTTTACAAAAGCAGCTAAATGAAAGTAGTCTTTTCTTAGAATAAAACAACTCGAAAGCATGTGCTGTTTCTTGGTGAGCCAAGAACTACATTCACAAATAAAGGCTTTCAAACGAGGACACTTTAATACCTGACAAACATGAACAAGTATTTTGCAGATACTAGTCATAATGAAGCAGACAGCAACAATATATAGATGGAATAAAATTCATCTAACAAATGCTTAATTTAGGTAAATACTAAGGAGAACTATATTTTCAGAGAGATGCCAGATCATCCCACTTTTTTATTTTTATATATATTTTTTGAGACAGGGTCTCACTCTGTCACCCATGCTGGAGTGCAGTGGCACTTTATTTTTTTATTTTTATATAAATTTTTTGAGACAGGGTCTCACTCTGTCACCCATGCTGGAGTACAGTGGCACAATCCTGGCTCACTGTAGCCTCGAACTCCCTGAGCTCAGGTGATCCTCCCACCTCAGCCCCCCATGTAGCTTGGACTACAGGCATGTGCTACCACACCCAGCTAATTTTTGTCCCATGCTGGGATCATCCCACCTTAAAAACTCTCCTCGATAATGAAGATTATCTTTGAAGGCCAGGCGCGATGGCCGGCCTTGAAGGATAATCTGATATTACTTTCTGCTTTAGATCTCCTGCTTCATTAAGGCAGAAAAAAATACTTTCCCTCTATCCCTTAAATGTGCACACAGTGACTACAGTAAATATTTGTCCATTACTTAACACTTCAAAAAGCATGCCTAAATAGCAAATTCTGCATTAGTTTTATTCTATTTTAGGTCAGTCTATTAAGCAATTCTATAATAGTAAGGTTTAGTACCTATAAAGAAATAATTTAAAATTCACATTTATATACCAAACAAGTGGCTTATTTTCTTGCTGCATGTGTTTGCCTTAACTGTAATGTTCTTCATAGTATCTTCATATTCTTTATAAAAGAGGAAGTCAACTAACCTAATTTCATTCTAATAGAGACATAGCAGTAACTGCTGGTAAGTATGTACTTATCTGGAAAGTGACTTACTCAAAATTACACAGTAACTGAGTAGTGAAGCTAGGATTAGAAACTAAGCTCTGAAATCTGTTGATGTTGTGAAGGTGTAAGTAATGAACACAGTTTGGCATCACAGAGAAATCACTGGTGTAATTATGTAACTTTTCAGTCAAGAATTAAGCATTTACTAAACTATTTTATAGTTTTTATAGCTAAAAAAATAAGAAGAAATATTCCTGAGTTTATAACACAAGGTTACTTTATGTATCAAATTTTAAAAAGTTGTTCTCATGTGTATAGTTGTGTACTGAGTAAAATTATAATGGTAAATTTTTACTGTTCAAAAAATAATCCTTTTTTTCCTTTATTTTTTTTTTAGCTGGAGTCTCACTGTCGCCCAGGCTGGAGTGCAGTGGCATGATCTCGGCTCACTGTGAGGCACCTCCGCCTCCTGGGCTCAAGGGATTCTCCTGCCTCAGCCTCTCAAATAGCTGGGATTACAGATGCGCTCTACCACGCCTGGCTAATTTTTTTGTATTTTTAGTAGAGACTAGGTTTCACCATGTTGGCCGGGCTGGTCTCGATCTCCTGACCTCAGGTGATCCGCTCACCTCAGCCTCCCAAAGTGCTGGGATTACAGGCTTGAGCCACCATGCTGGCCCATTTTCTAACTTTTCATTATGTTGTAACCCTTTCATACTGACATCAACAAACAGACGTGGTATCTAACTGTCAAGGCAACATGAGTACTATAACAGTAATGTCTGTAAAAGTCCATATTCCATTTCTCTCAATCACTATAGCCAATTACTTGAGCAAAGAGCACTGGGCTGGGGGCAATGGTTCATCCTGTAATAATCCCAGCACTTTAGGAGGCCAAGGTGGGCAGATGGCTGAGTCCCAGAGTTCAAGGCCAACTTCAGCAACAGGGAAAAAACCCATCTCTACAAAAAATACAAAAATTAGCCAGGCATGGTGGCATGTCTATAGTCCCAGCTGCTTGGGAGTCTGAAGTGGGAGGATCACCTGAGCCTGGGAGAACAAGGGCGCAGTGAGCCAAGACCGCGTCACTGCACTCCAGCCTGGGTGACAGAGTGAGACCCTGTCTCAGAGAGAAAAAATTTTAAAAGCTGTGAATAATCCAAAATAATGCATTATTTCTAAGTCTGAAAATAAGCACACATTCATACTTTATCTCCTGTTATTAAATCTCAACCTCCTTCCATCCCTCCAAATTGACAGTTAACAGTCTAAGACCCAGCTAGGTAAGAGAGGAAGTAAATGCAGAAAATTTACAAGGGTAATTCAACTGACCATTTATCTCAACTATATCACTGTTTTTAGAGTTGACAAACATCAACTACTATGCACTGACTTTCTAAGATCTTAAGACACAACGTAACAGGAGGTTGTATCTAAAATTAACAATTCTAGAATGTCAAATTAGAAAATTATACAGGGTATACGTTAAAATTGCTAATTTAGGAGAAGTCTGAATGAAACAGTTAAATTCTAAAATCAGAAATTATATCCAGGAAGTCAAGTATTTCATAACATTAAATAATCCATAGGAAAGAAAAAAAGGTTATAAAATATAAAAAAAGCATTTAACAACAAAAAAAAATACAATTTTAGGATTCACCTGAGAAAAGAATACCTCAATACTGCTACACTTTCAGAAATGTTTAGAATCACATAAAAATTCACTTCAATAAAAGAATGCTTCTGCAGTTCAGGGATAAAAGTTTCTACCAAATAATCAGAGTCCCTAAAATGCTAAAACTAAAAATTTGCTACAAGAAACTTTTCATGTAATATTTTAAGATTTTTAGAATTACCAAAATTAAATGTAGATCTGTTTAACTCCTGTCAATGTTAGGTATTGCCACAAATATAACATTCTCTTAATGATGGTTTCTTAAGGCTGGGCACATTGGCTCACGCCTGTAATGCCAGGATGTTGGGAGGCAAAGGCAGGTGACTGCTTGAGCCCAGGAGTTCCAGACCAGCCTGGGCAACATAGTGAAACTTGTCTCTACAAAATACAAAAACCTGTAGTCACAGCTACTCAGGAGGCTGAGATGGAAAAGATCACTTGAGCCCAGGGAGATTGAAACTGCAGCAAGCCGAGACAGCACCACTGCACTCCAGCCTGGGTGACACAGTGAGACCCTGTCTCCAAAAATGAAAACGTTTCTTAAAACATAATTTAACTGTAATCCTACTTGGTGATACATTACTTTTTTTCTAGGAAGGAAAAGAAAAAAAGAAAATGAGTAAAGAATGTCTCAAAGGGATCACGTAAGTCTGAAAGCCACTATCTTGAATTGTATATGGCAGAACTCTAGCAATATTAGGGAGTAGAGCGTCCCCAGCATTTACAGGTGTGCCAGAATACTGATCTCCCATCCCAGGAGTTTCATGAGAAGCTGCCTGCCAGGTGCTTCTAGCCTCCCAATCTCATCTACTTTAGTGTACTATTCAAAACTTACTTTCTATGTGGACAGAACCTAAAAGATGGTTGAGACGCACTGACAGAATACATTAAAGCAGTTAACTAGCTCAACTTTAAAATACACACTATCCAATAAGAAATTCAAAGTCTACCCTTACTTCTTGTACTCATTATCAAGTAATGAAATCCCATGTTACATTTGTATGATATGGCATTTAAAAAAAAAATACAGTTCCTCTTAGAGCTTAAGTAACTTTTTCAGCAGCAGCAACATCCTGGTGTGGGTAAGATAAAGAAATCTACTAAAAGCTTTTTGGGTTAAGGACATGGTCATTCCATGTTACAGCTTATTTTTTCCTAATCGAAATCCCCAAATGATCAATTTCCTAGCCTTCCTCCATGTTTTTTCTCCACTGCACTATCACCTTCTAATACACACTTGGCCAGGTGCGGTGGCTCACACCTGTAATCCTAGTACTTTGGGAGGCCGAGGCCAGTGGATGGCCTGAGGTCAGGAGTTCAAGACCAGCCTGGCCAACATGGCAAAACCCAGTCTCCACTAAAAACACAAAAAAATTACCTGGGCGTGGTGGCCAGCGCCTGTAATTCAGCTACTCAGGTGACTCAGTAGAATTGCTAGAACCCTGGGAGCGGAGGTTGCAGTGAGCCAAGATCGCACCATTGCACTCCAGCCTGTGCAACACAGCAAGACTCCATCTCCACACACACACACACACAAAAAAACAAAAACAAAACACAACTAACTTAAATATGTTGCTTTTTATCTGTCTCTTCTTACCAGGCTATTTATTATTAAATCCACAAGGGCAGAAATCTTGTCTGCTTTTGTTCATTGCTATAACCACAGCACCTAGGTAAGTGTCTGACACATAGAGGTCCCCCAAAAGATAACTGGCTCAGTGAATAAACAAATTTGATAATTTGATTGAAGATTTATGTATAATCTAGTTGTCTTAAAAGAGCCAAATGTTGCCATTAAGATAGTCAGGATATAAATTCTGTATAACAAAGATACAGAATAACCACACAGACAGTAGGGTTGTCTTTCAAACAGCCTGACTTACATATATTAAAATATTATTAAAGATACTACCAGCAAATCTGCACTAGATATTTTAAAATACAAATAAAAGGGAAAGACTTTTTATTTTAATAAAAATAGGAAGCATCCGTTTTCCATTCCTCCAACCAGAAAACACAGAAGGACAGAGAGTGATAAGATTTCGATGGAACAAGGTGAAGGAAAAACTTAAAAGAGTGGTAAGACAGTCTGATAGTAATACTTAGGGCACAGAAAAATGCACTATTGCACTGTCAATCAAGTATTTGTTTCCAATTCTTAAGACATCATGTAGGCCAGGCACGGTGGCTCACACCTGTAACCCCAGCACTTTGGGAGGCTGAGGCGGGTGGATCACCTGAGTTTGGGAGTTCAAGACCAGCCTGACCAACATGGAGAAACCCTGCCTCTACTAAAATACAAAATTAGCTGGGTGTGGTGGTGCATGCCTGTAATCCCAGCTACTCAGGAGGCTGAGGCGGGAGAATCGCTTGAACTCGGGAGGTGGAGGCTGCGGTGAGCCAAGATCGCCCCATCGCACTCCAGCCTAGGCAACAAGAGTGAAACTCCGTCTCAAGAAAAAAAAAAAAAAAAGACACCATGTAAAGTTCAAGATTACCAACCCCTCTCTTACAAACAAATCTGCCTTTTCCAGATACTAAATCTAACCAGATGACACACTATGTTCTCTTGTCAAATACAAGTGTTGTAGATTTTAATCTTAATGTTTAGCCTCAAATAATGTTTTAATCTTAATACAGATAATCTTAAACTTGTTATAAAAAATGTTTTAATTTTAACACAGATAAAAATCTTTAAGTGGTAATGTAGCCTATTGCATCTACTGTTCAACTAGCATTCCACAGTTCCTTTTTTGGCCTCAAATGACGAAACTTCTCTAACGTCTCTGGGGAGACTAGTGTAAAGTATAATGTTTCCTGAAATTGTTCCTGTTTTTTCCCTGCACCATTCGTGACATCTCTTCAACTAGAAATGTTACATAAAACTTTTCTGTTCTGCAGGCAAGTCCAGAGGGAGAAGCAACGTAAAGAGAATATTGTAAGGAAAACAGGTTAAAAGGGGAATAACATAAAAGCACAGGAGTAAATGTGAGGCAAAGCTATATTTGTACAAAAGAGGAAGAAGATGCAGAAAAGGGAAGAAAAACACTTTTAGCAGAGAAAAGAAAAAAATGGAGGAGGAACAGAGACTTGTTTCTTCCAGAAACAAAAGCAAAAAACACTTCTAAGAAAACGTGGTCTCTTTACCCAACGGGATATTATGAAAACGCTAAAGGGTATTCAGCTGACACTCCTATTGAGCGTTCTATTTTCTCTTCCAATGTCTTTGATACCGCTAGTCTTCACCTGTGAATTAAATGCAGGCTATAGATAACTCAGTCAATCTCTACAAAATTACAATTGTGGTTGCCATCTTTGCCTGGAAACAAAAAACAAAAAACCCACAACTCCCTAGATTCGGGAAAAAGGAGTAAATTAAGTTGGAAAGCCAGAAAACCACGCCTTGCTAAGTCGGGTGGATATGGCACAGGTTAACAAACGCCTCCTACCAAACTAAGGTTCCACTAAAGGTCTGGGAATAAGGGCAAAGAGATGTATAGCCTTATCGCGACCGCAAGGGTGGGGCCTTGTAGGGGGAAACAAAATAGAGGGCGAGCTATCCCGAGAGGTTTAAGGGGGCTGAGGACTCGACTCTCGGGAGATCGCCCATCAGGCGGTGGACACGGGTCAGCTTCGAGAAGAAGGAGACAGTGGACTGCTGGAGGAATGTCCGCGAGAATACCGAGGCTGATAGTAAGAGAAGATACCCACGGGCACAGGATTAAGAGTCAAAGGGAAGAGAGGGACGGGGCCGAGCAGTCTGGGGGGCCCCGCGTGGGAGGCCGGAGCAGAAGCCGCTAAGCGGCGTCCGCAGCCAGCCGCCTTCTCCGGAGACGCATTCCCGGCTCCCGCACTCAGCCCCTCGCCACCCCTGCCCCGGCAACAACCGCGGGCGCAGCTGTTTCTGTTGGGCCAGGGACAGCGGGGGTAAAGGCAACCCTGGGGCTGGCGAGCAGCAGACTGGCAGCGGCCGTGTGTGTGTGTGTGTGTGCGGGGAGCCGATTCTGAGACCGCCAACGCCAGACTTTGCCCTTTCTCCCCCAAGCCTCCTTTATCACCCAACTTCCCGGCCGGCTGGTGTCCGCTTCGACCGACGGATACCGCACCCCCCACAACGCCTCTCGCCGCCTCTTGCCCCTCCCCCGACGCCGAGCTGAGGGAAAACAGGCCACCCGGACCGATCCCGAACCTGCCCGGGTGTCCCCGAATCGCGGACGCCACCCCCGCCCGAACGCTGGCACTCTCTCGGCGGCTCCCTGGCCCGCCCAGATGCGGCAAACTCCTCTCACCTGCATTGACGCCATGATGGAACCATCCCCGCAAGACCGGCGAGGCCAGAGACGCAAGGGGAGGAGCTGCCGTGCTCGCGTCACGCCGCGGGGGCTCAACATTCCGGGCGCGGGGGCGGGGCCTGCGATGGGAAGGGGATGGCGCGAAGGGATTGGCTGGCGCGCTGGGCGGACGGGAGGAGGGGCTACGGGGCGGGGCGAGGACGCGGTAAATGGCGCTCGGAGTACTTTCCGTCTCAGTCCGGCTGACCGCTGCGGTGTCTGGTCCCCATTTACTCTCGTTACTGAGGAGACACGGCTCCAGTTTTGACCCGATTACGGTTGTTTTCTTCGTGTATACCGCGAAATGCTGATGACGTCCGGTTCCGCGCAGTTTTTTTCCTATTTCGTTTTGTTTTTCCAACCACAGCTGTGCGGTTCACAGATTTTTCCCTTGGGATGTGTTTTCCATACCACCAAGCCCACTCTCAGAGCCTTGGGGCCCCATAAAACTTCCTGCGCAGCTGCTTTCCGGTCTTTGCAGACCTGGAAGCCTTCTCGTATTCTTAATTTGGGGAAGAGAGACATAGGTTTCCTTGTACAACGGGATGAGGATTTAAGAGCAGAATGACAGTGATATTTTAAAGGCGAGGGTATTTAGATTTGTGGAGCTGAAACTTGCCTGAAAAGGGAGAGAAAATTTGGAAGTTTGTTGTGTGCGGTTTCTGCCCCTTACCCCAGCTCTTCCGTTTTAAACTTCGCATGTATCAACAATAGTTACGGTTGTTGCAGCAGTCTAAATTTGATTATCAGATTTGACCTTAGGCATCAATTTTTTAAAAATATACCAATGTCGTGTTATATACACTTATACCATTATGTCCAGACTTCTCTTAAGCCTATTTCGTGGTGGGCAGTTTTGTGGTCATTTAGGGATGAACTTGGGTAGGGAAAGCTGAGCACACATAATTTATTTTAGGAATGCACCAGTTCTGCCAACATTTATCAGAAGTCACGTTTTTAAAAAGCTATTCTGCAACTGAAGATGTCATTGGTTTATAAGAGGAAAATGGAAGCCAAAAGCTTGCACCTCATGCTCTATCTTTAAAAATTAAGGTGGCAGACACAATGAGTAGAAGGCTTTTATGTTACCAGAGTGAAGGCTTAAAATCCGTCATTTTATTGACTCGGCTTTCTTTTTAGAAATTTCTTTAAGATATGAAAGCAATGTAGAATATCACTCTTTCACACTCTTAAAATAGATTACGTTCTCTGGAACTTCTCTAATCTGAAATGTGTTCAAAAAGGAAAAAGATCTTTAAAATACGCCAGCTAGTCTATGGTGTAATATTAAACACTATTCATCACTAGAGAAGTTATGGTGGTATACCCACCCCTCTCTCAGATGTCCACCCTAATGCCAGAAATGAGCGGAGTTTCCCTTTGTTGTGCAAAATGACTGTGTCCTTGAGGGATGCTTGGATGCTCATGGTAAACCGGAATCAACCAGAAGCATATCCGGTGTTAGCCTTGTTGTGTCATCAACATTACAACAGTGAGGAAACCCACATATTCCAATGAAAGAGGAAAACTTAAGAAGTTTCCAGGCCGGGCGCGGTGGCTCACGCTTGTAATCCCAGCACTTTGGGAGGCCGAGGCGGGTGGATCACGAGGTCAGGAGATCGAGACCACGGTGAAACCCCGTCTCTACTAAAAATACAAAAAATTTAGCCGGGCGTACCTGGGACTACAGGCGCCCGCCAGTCGGAGAGGCTGAGGCAGGAGAATGGCGTGAACCCAGGAGGCAGATCTTGCAGTGAGCCGAGATTGCGCCACTGCACTCCAGCCTGGGCGACAGAGCGAGACTCCGTCTCAATGTTTTCTTTGAGATATCTTTATTCCTATGACCTCAGAAGATCAGCTTTTACCGTCCAAGGTTCATTTTGCCTAAAAGCTGATTGTTCCTATGGAAAAAGTAGCATCGGATGACCCCACTAACAAAACATTATGACATCATCAGAGCCAACAACCTGGCATGACATACTAATAAGGAAAAAAGAGGTTACAAGAATTCTGACACTCATCACAGTGGATCCAATATCTGGTCCCTTGGGTTTCATATATGTTAGAAGTAGCTGCTCAGGAGGGATAAGTCAATGCCAGTCATATCCTTTCTAGGTAATACTAAATAGCACATAATGACTAACTTGTCTTCTTTTTTTTTTTTTCTTTGAGATGGAGTCTCACTCTCACCCAGGCTGGAGTGCGATGGCGCGATCTTGGCTTACTGCAACCTCCGCCTCCCAGGTTCAAGTGATTCGAGTAGGTGGGATTACAGGCACACACCGCCACGCTCTGCTAATTTTTTGTAATTTTTTTGTATATTTTGTAGAGATGGGGTTTCACCATGCTGGCCAGGCTGGTCTTGAACTCCTGACCTCGTGATCCACCCGCCTCAGCCTCCCAAAGTGCTGGGATTACAGGTATGAGCCACTGTGCCTAGCCATTCTTTTGTTAATATTTAATAAAAAGATCCTGACATAGGAGCCAAAACAGTGACTTACAGATGGTATGGGGGGTATATAATTATCTCCAGTGAGAATGTAATGTTAATATCTAAAACACTATTATGCAGTGTTTGAAGACTAGGCTTATATTTCTACAAAGCAAGGCTTACTGTCATTACTATCAGATAGGCAAAAGTTAAAATGTCTGACAGGATAATGCCAGTGCACTCCAGTCTAGGTGACAGAGCAAGACCCTGTCGTCTCAAAAAAAAATCTGACAATACCAAAAGTGAGAGAGGAAGTGGAGCTCTCATAAACTCTATAGGAGTGACACTAGTGCAATCACTTTGGAAAATAGTTTGGCAATAATGAAGTTAAAGTTTCCCATATCCTTACTGGATCTTCTTAATAGTATCATATGTAGTAATATATGTATGTGTGTGTGTATATATATATATGTATGTGTATATATATACACATATATGTATGTGTATGTATATATATTATATATATAATATATGTTTTTTTTTTTTTTTTGAGGTGGAGTCTCACTCTGTCACCTAGGCTAGAGTGCAGTGGCGCAATCTTGGCCCACTGCAGCTGCAGCCTCCCGGGCTCAAGTGATTCTCCTGCCTCAGCCTCCCTAGTAGCTAGGACTACAGTCATGTGCCACCACACCTGGCTAATTTTTTGTATTTTTAGCAGAGACGGGGTTTCATCATGTTGCCCAGGCTGGTCTCGACCTCCTGGCCTCAAGTGATCCACCTGCCTTGGCCTTCCAAAGTGCTGGCATTACAGGGATTACAGGCCATGCTTGGCCACGTAAGAGATATATTGAACAAATGCATATGTTAACATTGTTTGGATCTAGATTCAAACAAACTGTAAAGACATTTTTGAGACACCTGGAGAAAATTAAATATAGAGTAGATATTAGAGGATATTAAGGAATTGTTATTTTTGTTAGATTTGATAATGATGTTCACTTTTTCATTTCCACAGCTATTAGAAATGACCATCAACTTATGAGGGGGAGATTCTCCCTCATCTCACAAACTACCTGCATCTCCACTTCCCGGGAAGAAAAAAAAAAAATTTGGACATACCCAAGCTGTGTATGTGCCTGAGATCTTCCCTTCCAAGGTAAAGAGAGAGCCTGAGACAGGTCTAAATTAGCATCTGGACTTTCTGCGAGTAAAGAAAAGGAAATATGGGAAACTAAATAATCTAGTAACATTAAAGGACCCACAAAGAGACTACTGGGTAAGTGCTACAATGGATAATGCAATGTGATTTATGAATGCTTTTGTTCTAGTGATTTATTAAACCGGAAGCAGTCCTGTGAACATTTGTTTGTTGAAGCATGAAAAGGCAGAGTTGATGAGTCCTTGCTTGAGTCTATGCCTCCACCTAGTCGTTTGTTCTTAGTCTCCTAGGGGCTGATCTCAGCAGAGAAATGGAGACAGTTCAGTCACCAACAGTTTGTTACTGGATTTTGGAAAAGGCACCAAACTAAGAATCCAAGGCCTATATTCTTATCTTAGCTTTGTGATTAACAAGGTTGGGTAAGGCTTCTAATCTTTCTGGGTTTCTTTCCTCATCAATAAAATGAGCAAGTCAGACTGCATAATCTTTATGGTTTCTTCCAGATTTCAAATTCCATGCATCTATTAAAGAGAATCAAAATTGTGCATGATTTGTCTAAAATACCATGTTAAAAATGTAAGATAAAATGAAATGGGAATTACATACCATTTTGAGTTTAAAAATCACTTTTGTAAATATATTAAGGAATGAACTTGGCTTTATTGCAATTTATGTAGAAACACTGGGAAGTAGAGGGGCTTTGGTTAACAATTTTAAAATGCTAATACAATCCAGTCGAAATATAGATGGGATTTCATAAAGTAGCAAAAATTCTATATTCATAATTCAGAGTGATAACAAATGCGTATCTATAAAGCAAAAGTGTGTTTTTAAAAATAATTTTAAATCCCAACCAGTCATTTCATTTAAGTCTTCTAATAAAGGATGAAGAAAATGAACAAAATAACAATGGTTTGTAAGCGTGACTTATTTTGAGTGTGACTTATTCTACATGTCAAAAATAGTTGATTTATATACATACATAGTTTGCAAAGAAAATTGTGAATCAGGAAAACTTTTACTTTATTCCCCATCTTTGCCCTTCTCTAGCAAGAGTTCTTTTACCCATGTCTGCAGCCCTTGATATTCCCTGCTTATTTTTCACCTAAACCTCTTACCAAACATGTTCAGAGCAAGCCATTACTTGAAAAGACTGTGGTTCCTTTTTATTTATTTATTTTTGCCATGGATCTCATTAAAAAATCAAATGAAAGCCATGGACCCACTCCACAGAAAAATACATATACCCATGAAAATTTGTCTTTCAGGAAGTTTCCTGACCCTTAGAAGTTCATCCGTCAGGGTCAGGCATGGTGGCTCATGCCTATAATTCCAGCATTCTGGGATGCTGAGGCAGGAGGATCACTTGTGCCCAGGAGTTTGAGACTACCCTGGGCAACATAGCAAGACCCCATCTCTACAAAATTTAGCTGGGCATGGTGGCACATGCCTACTACTTGGGAGGCTGAGCTGAGATGATCACTTGAGCCAAGGGCATCAAGGCTGCAGTGAACTGTGATCATGCTACTGTACTCCAGCCTAGGTGAGAGTGAGGCCCTCTCCCCTGACCCCAAAAAAAAAAAAAAAAGTTTATCCATCAGATCAGCAGCATAGGTATATAAACCTCAAGATAAGGCTGGGCTTGGTGGCTCACACCTGTAATCCCAGCACTTTGGGAGGCTGGGGACGGGAGGGGTGGGGGGAAGCAGATCACCTGAGGTCAGGAGGTCGAGACCAGCCTGGCCAACATGGTGAAACCCTGCCTCTACTAAAAATACCAAAATTAGCCAGACATGGTGGCATGCACCTGTAATCCCAGCTACTAGGGTGGCTAAGGCAGGAGGATAGCTTGAAGCCGGGAGGCAGAGGTTACAGTGAGCCAAGATCACGCCACTGCACTCCAGCCTGGGTGACAGGGAGACTCTGTCTCAAAAAAAAAAGATAAGACCATTTTTCCTTTGTGTGGAAGCTGGATTTTAGGCCAGGCATGGTGGCTAACGCCTATAATCCCAGCACTTTGGGAGGCTGAAGCAGGCAGATCACTTGAGGTCAGGAGTTCGAGACCAGCCTGGGCAACACACTGAAACCCCATCTCTACTAAAATTACAAAAAATTTCAGCCAGGCATGATGAGAGCACCTGTAATCCCAGCTACTCGGGAGGCTGAGACAGGAGAATGGCTTGAATCCAGGAGGCGGAGGTTGCAGTGAGCCAAGATGGTGCCACTGCACTCCAGCCTGGGTGACAGAGTGAGACTCCATCTCAAAACAAAAAACAAACAAAAACAAAACAAAACAAAAAAAGCTGGATTATAGGGAAAAAAAAAACACTTTTCATGAAGAGATGAAGATAGATACCAGCTCAATCTCTTGCCCTTCTAAAATTTTCTTTTCTTTTCTTTTTCTTTCTTTTTTTTTTTTTTTTTTTTGGGGGGGGGCGGGGACTTAATTTTGTAACACTTGTTCTCTTCTTGTTCAGTTGTTTGTTTTCTGGTCTTCCTGAAAATCAAGATGCTGTGTGAAAAACCCTGGATTGGGAACCAGAAGAGTTGAGTGTTCATCTTGATCCTTCCCAGGAGTGATACTAAACTTGTTTAACAACAGGTGTGGCACAGGTGCCAGCCATTCAGAACGAGGCTGCTTATTACTGGTGTGGGGTCCTGAAAAGTCTCTGCTGAGTGGGCTGGGTATCTTTAGTCAGACCATGGGGAATTCCAGGTTTCAGGGGCGATTGAGAGGCTATGGATAGGAGGTTCTTTGGGAGTCTGAGGTCAATAGCTATTTACTCACCACTGTAGAATGATTTCAATGTTTTCTTTTTGGTGTGATGGAAATATCACACCAAATGAGTTGGTCATTTAACTTCTTTAAACTTTAGCTTCCTTATTTGTAAAGTGAGAACAAAATTTCCAACACATGGTTTATGGTGGGGTCTAAATAAGATCATGGATGTGAAGGATCTTTGTGAATTGCATAGCACCACATTGACGAGAAGCGATATCTAGTTTTCCTTCCTCATTACTCAGTGCTCTCTGTCCAGTAAGCAGGTGCAATGTTGACTGGAGATAAGGAATAGAGTATATGACAGTGACTGAGAAATATCTCTGCCAATATTCTCAAATTTCGTATCACTTGTAAACATAGAAGAGTCTGGGCAGTCCAGGAGCCATCCCTCACGCTTGTAATCCCAGCACTTTGGGAGGCCAAGGTGGGCGATCACCTGAGGTCGGGAGTTCAAGACCAGCCTGACCAACATGGAGAAACCCCGTCTCTACTAAAAATACAAAATTAGCTGGCATGGTGGCGCAAGCCTGTAATCCCAGCTACTCGGGAGGCTGAGGCAGGAAAATTGCTTGAACCCAGAGGCAGACGTTGCAGTGAGCTGAAATCGTACCACTGCACTCTAGCCTGGGCAACAAGAGGGAAACTCCGTTTCAAAAAAGAAAAAAAGACCTCATAAAGACCCTCATAATTCCCACTGTGTGAGGCACAGTGGAAAGATAGCTGTCGATGAACCAGTAAGTGAACCCTCATTAGACACTGAATCTTCCAGTGACTTGATCTTAGATTTCCCAGCCTCTAGAACTGTGAGAAATAAGTTTCTGTTGTTTATAGGCTGCCTAGTTGATGGTATTTTGTTATAACAGCTCGAATGGACTGACACACTTTGAACGGAGCTTGCTATAGACAAAATTTCAAGGTTGGAGCCAGAGCAGTTAGGCAAGAGAAGGAAAGAAAAGGCATCCAAATTGGAAAAGAGGAAGTCAAATTATCCCTGTTTGCAGATGACATGATCTTATATATGAAAAAAACCTAAAGACTCTACCAAAAAACTCTTAGAACTGGTAAATTAAAGTTATAGGACACAAAATAAATATACAATAATCAGTAGTGTTTCTATACATGAACAATCAACTAGCTGAAAAGGAAGTCAAGAAAGCAATCCCATTTACAGTAGCTACAAAATATAAAATAAAATACCTGGGAATAAATTTAACCAACTAGTGAAGAAAACTACAAAACACAAATAGAAGAAACTGAAGAAAATACAAATTGAGAGACATCCCATGCTCATGGATCAGAAGAATTAATATTATTGAAATGACCGTACTACTCAAAGCAATCTTCAAAGTCAGTGCAATCCCTATCAAAATCCCAATGGCATTCTTCACAAAAATAGGGGGAAAATCTCTAAAATTTGTATGGACCACAAAAGACCCCAAATATCAAGGGAATCTTGAGCAAAAAGAACAAAGCTGGAAGTATCCATCCTACCAGACCTTAAAATGTACTACAAAGTTGTAGTAACGAAAACAGCATGGTACTGGCATAAAAACAGACACACAGACCAATGGAACAGAATAGAGAACCCAGAAATTAATCCACATATCTACAACCAACTTATTCTTGACAAAGGTGCCAAGAATACTCACCAAGGAAAGGCCAGTCTCTTCAGTAAATGGTGCTGGGGAAACTGGATATCCACATGCAAAAAAATGAAACCACGCTGGGCACAGTGGCTCACACCTGTAATCCAGCATTTTGAAAGGCTGAGACAGGAGGATCAGTTGAGCCCAAGAGTTTGAGACCAGGCTGGGCAACACAGCAAGACCCTGTCACCACAAAAATAAAAAAACCAGCCAGGCATGGTGGCACATGTCTGTGGTCTCAGCTACTTGGGAAGCTGAGGTGGGAGGATGGCTTGGGCCCAGGAAGTTGAGGCTGCAGTGAGCCATGACTGTGCCACTGCATTCCAGCCTGGGCAACAGAGTGAGACCCTGTCTCAAAAAGAAAAAGAAAAACAGTAAATGAATGAAATTATGAAATTAGACCCCCACCTTTCACCCTATAAAAAAATTAACTCAAAATGGATCAGAGACCAAAATGTAAGAGTCAATATCATAAAACTACTAGAAGAAGACATAGGGGAACTGCTTCAGAACATTGGTCTGCGAAAAGGTTTTGTGAGTAAGACCTCAAAAGCACAGGTAACAAAAGCAAAAATAAACAAATGGGATTATATAAACTACAAAGCTTCTGCACAGCAAAGAAAGCAATCAACAGAGTTAAAAGACAACCTACAGAATGGGAGAAAATATTTGCAAACTAATCCTCTGACAGGAAATTAATATCTAGAATATATAAGAAAAAAAGTTTTTAACTTAATTTTATTTTTTGAGACAGGGTCTCACTCTGTCATCCAAGGTGGAGTGTAGTGGCATGATCACGGCTCACCACCTCGACCTCCCAGGATCAAGCAATCCTCCCACCTCAGCCTCTTGAGGACCTGAGACTACAGGTGCACACTGCTGCACCTGGCTAATTTTTTATTTTATTTTTTGTAGAGACAAGTCTCACTATGTTGCCAAGGCTAATCTTCAACTCCTTGACACAAGCCATCCTCCTGCCTCAGCCTCCCAAAGTGCTGGGATTACAGGTGTGAGCTACCATGCCCAACAGGAATGGAAACATCTCAACAGCAAAAAACCCCCAAACAATCTGATTTTTAAAATGGGCAAATGATCTAAACAAACATTTCACAAAACAAGAAATGGCCAACACATATATGAAAAAATGCCCAGCATTATTAATCATCAGGGAAATGCAAATCAAAACCACAATGAAGTATCAACTCACCACAGTTACAATGGCTATCAAAGACAAAAAGTAACAAACACTAGTAAAAATGCAGAGAAAGGGAAACTTTTATACACTGTTGGTGGGAATACAAACTAATATAACCACTGTGGAGAACAGGCTGGAAGTCCCTCAAAAAAACAAAAATAGAACTAACATATGATCCAGCAATCCCTCTTCTGGGAATTTATCCAAAAGAACGGAAGTCATTCCAGCAAAGAGACATCTGCACCCCCATGTTTATTGCAGCACTATTCACCAGATCCCATATAGGGAATCAACCTAGGTGTCCAACAACAGACTACTGGATAAAGAAAATATGGTACATATATACCACAGAATACTATTCGGCCATAAAAAAGAATGAAATCTTGTCATTCATGGCAACATGGATAGAACTGAAGGACATTATGTTAAGTGAATTAAGCCAGGAACAGAATGTTAAACAATGCATGTTCTCACTCATATGTAGAAGCTAAAAAAATTGATTTCAGAAGTAGAAAGTAGAACAGAAGATACTAGAGACTGGGAAGGGTAGGAGGAAAGGAGGGAGAAATCTGTGAAAAAATACAAAATTACAGCTCAATAGGAGGAATACATTCTTGTGTTCTATAGCACTTCAGGGTGACTATAGTTAACAATATTATATAGTTTTGTTACAGTGTAGTCAGACATGAGCAGGGCAGGAAAGTGCCCCCCACCCCCACCAGGAATGTCAGGCAACCATCAGGTGATGGTCAGGCCATTGTTAAACTGTCTCTCTAAACTAATAATTGGTCGCAGCCAACACCAGGGAAAGGCAGCCTCCCAATAGATAGAAACACCTGAAACTGGTGATCAGTAGCTTCCCGATAAGATCTCAGGAGCTGGGCAAGTAGGCTCAAGCATGCACACTAAGGCAAAATGGGAGTATTTAACTGGTATATGACCTTCTTCTAGGAACACTTGACTGGTAAGGCAAAAATACTTCAAGGGAGCATGTGCACAATTTCAGTAAACGCTGTGCATGTGGCCCCTCCCAAGTGCTGGCAGGCTACTGTACATGTGGACAGTCCACCCCAAGGGAAGAATCGGGAGAAAGGATGCAACCCTCCCGGAGAATGTCAATGTAAAAAACCACTAGTCAAAAGTCAAACCATGCACTTGAATCTCTCAAGTGGCCTGCTTGGTCCTCTTCCAAGTGTACTTTACTTCCTTTTGTTCCTGCTCTAAAACCTTTAAATAAACTTTCACTCCTGGTCTAAAACTTGCCTCACAAAAAAAAAAAAAAAAAAAAGAGAAGGAAGGGCCAGTCACTGTAGCTCACACCTCTAATCCCAGCCCTTTGGGAGGCTGAGGCAGGTGGATCACTGGAGGTCAGGAGTTTGAAATCAGCCTGGCCAACATGGTGAAACCCCGTCTCTACTAAAAATACAAAAATTAGCCAGGAGTGGTGGTGGGTGCCTGTAATTCCAGCTACTCAGGAGGCTGAGGCATGAGAATCGCTTGAATCCAGGAGGTGGGGGCTGCAGTGAGCCGAGATTGCGCCACTGTACTCCAGCCTAAGTAACAGGGTGAGACTGTCTCAAAAAAAAATGAAAAAAAAATAAAATAAAACTTGCCTCAGACTCTCACTCTGCCTTATGCCCCTCAACTGAATTCTTTATTCTGAGGAGGTAAGAATTGAGGTTGCTGCAAACCCTTATGGATTCTCCACTGCTAACAGTTTCAGATAGCTAGGAGGAGGATATTAAATGTTCTCAACACAAAAGGATAAATGTTTGAGATGATGGATATGCTAATTACTATGATCTGATCACCATGCAGTATGTGTATTAAAACATCACTATGTACTCCATGTATATGTGCAATTATTATTTGTCAATTTAAAAAACCCAATAAAACAAACAGGCCAGATATGGTGGCTCATGCTTGTGATCCCAGCACTTTGGGAGGCCAAGATGGGAGGATTGTTTGAGCTCCAGACTTTGAGACCAGCCTAAATACAAAAATTAGCCAGGTGTGGTGGTGTGCGCCTGTAGTCCCAGCTACCAAGAAGGCTGCAGTGGGAGGATTGCTTCAGCCTGAAAGGTGGCGGTTGCAGTGAGCCAAGATTGTGCCACCCTACTCCAGCCTGGGTGACAGAGAGAGACCCCATCTCAAAAACAAATAAAGAATACAATAAAACAAAACAAAAAAATTTAAGGTTGGGATGTTGCCTCTCCTCACCCACCCAGTGTGCAAAGGTGGCCTCATGATTGTTGTATCTTCCCTACATAAGGCATCTTCCCAGACCCGCCTTTATTAATGAAAATGATAAAAGCAAACTTGGATTGAATATTTATATATGCCACATAAGCACTGTGAGAGGCACTTTGTATTTCTTGTGTAGGGGGAAAAAAGTGCTTCCTTTTACCCTCCTAGGTTCAGATTCTTTGGCTGGTCTACAAATTAAATGGACATAAGGCAGATTAACAGAAAAAAACATTTTATTTTATATTTATTTATTTATTTTTTGAGATGGAGTTTCACTCTTGTCACCTAGGGTGCAGTGCAATGGCACTATATGGGCTCACTGTAACCTCCACCTCCCGGGTTCAAGAGAGTCTCCTCCCTCAGCCCCCCGAGTAGCCTGGATTACAGGCATCCGCCACCATACCCAGCTAATTTTTGTATTTTTAGTAGAGACGGGGTTTTCACCATGTTGGCCAGGCTGGTCTCAAACTCCTGACCTCAGGTGATCTGCCCGCCTCAGCCTCCCAAAGTGCTGTGATTACAGGCGTGAGCCACCTCACCTGGTCAGAAAACCATTTTAATTACACACCTGCACGCAGGAGTCCTGCAAAAATGAGACTTAAAGAAGTGGCCAGATGATTGAGGCTTATATGTAATGCCGAGCTACAAAAAGGGTTTGAGGTTTCTGGGGGTTGGTGGGGAGAGTGGAGACAAATTATGGGAGGGTGAGGGGAGGAAACACGTGATGAATAAAGGTTGCCTAGTCATACAGCTAAGTCTCTCAAGTGATAAAAGTTGTTTCAGAGTAGCTCTCTTCCTGGTACAGATGCCTTTATAAATGAAAATTTACTTTATATTTCCTTCACCAAATGGTAACCTTTCAGAACTTCTGTGTCTGCAGTTCTCCAAAATAATATGCTCACCAAACAAACAAAAAACAAAAACCACAGTCTGTTTTCTGGTGGTGTATTCTGGTCTTCTACAGTCATATTTCAGAGTCGCAGGTCCTGAACCCTATCACTTGAATTATTTTATCTTTAATTAATTAATTAATTAATTAATTTTTTTGAGACGGAGTTTCACTGTTGCCAAGGCTGGGGTGCAATGGCACGATCTCAGGTCACTGTAACCTCTGCCTCCCAGGTTCAAGCAATTCTCCTGCCTCAGCCTCCTGAGTAGCTAGGATTACAGGCGGCCACCACCATGCCTGGCTAATTTTTTTGCATTCTTAGTAGAGACGGGGTTTCACCATGTTGGCCAGGCTGGTCTCAAACTCCTGACCTCAGGTGATCCACCTGCCTCTGCCTCCCAAAGTGCTGGGATTACAGGCGTGAGCCACTACACCCAGCCTATTTTTTATTTTTTTGAGATGGAGTCTCGCCCTGTCGCCCAGGCTGGAGTGCAGTGGTGCGATCTCTGCTCACTGCAACCTCCACCTCTCCCTCCCAGGTTCAAGCAATTTTCCTGCCTCAACCTCCCAAGTAGCTGGGACTACAGGGCGCACTACCACACCCAGATAAGTTTTTGTATTTTTGGTAGAGACAGGGTTTCTCCGTGTTGCCCAGGCTGGTCTCGAACTTCCTAAGCTCAAGCAATCAGCCTGCCTAGGTGCCTAGGCCTCCCAAAGTGCTGGGATTACAGGCCTGAGCCACCGTCCCAGCCAATTATTTTATATTTAAAACAGTACAATGAAGTACATAAAATGATTTCCTTCTTACAAATAAGGAAACAGGCTTAGAGAGGCTAAATAATTTGCCAAAGTCTCCCAGTTTATGAATAGAAAAATCCAAATTTTATCTTGGGAATTCTATTATTTTTTTATGTTGCTTTTTGTTTGTAATGATGTCCACACAAAGGATCTACCTTGGGAATTCTAGGACTCTAAAAATCGAATTCTCCAACCAGTGCACATACTATCTTTCAGAATCCTTTCATTTAATGACCCATATCAATATGTTTTAGAAAAGAGTAATACTGATCAAGTTTACTCATTTTGAACTACGAAACTTAAGTTAAACTTAAGGTAGGATGGATTTTACATTTTACCAAGGATATCTATGCCCCCAAATATATCTAATTGGTGAATTTTCTATTCAACAAAATTCTTAAAAATGTGATTTTGTCCAACAAGCCTATATTGAATGCCAGACACTAGAGATACAGAGATGAATAAGATACAGTTCCTGCCCTCACATTGCTTATACTCAGGGAGATAGATCTAAGAAAGGATTTAACAGAATATGGGAAAAGTTAATTACTGGCTATGATGGAAGCAAATGGTAGGAGCATTTGACCCCACCTGGGAGCTAAGGACATGTGTCTGGAAGAGCCGACATCTGAGCAGAGGTGCAAAGGGGTAGAGGAAAGGAATTGGGAGAGGAAGCATAACTAGGTGATTGGTGTTTACAAGGGATGACAAACAGATTGGTATTGCCCAACAGAAATTGTAAAGACAGAGTGGAAGATGTGACCGAAGAAGCAAGTAAGACCAGGTCATGGAAGGATTTATTTATTTAGCCTGTGACACAGCCTTGAGGTGATTCTCAGAACATGTGCCCTTCATGGAAGGTTCTGTTGGCTAATGAGGGGGCTGGACTTAATCTTAGAGATCATTTGGCACATTAGAGGTATTTCCAATTAGAAAGTGGTAAACCAGGCTGAGTGCAATGGCTCATGCCTGTAATCCCAGCACTTTGGGAGGCTGAAGCGGGTGGATCACCTGAGGTCAGGAGTTTGAGACCAGCCTGGCCAACATGGTGAAACTCTGTCTCTACTAAAACTACAAAAATTAGCCAGGCATAGTGGTGTGTGCCTGTAATCCCAGCTACTTGGGAGACTGAGGCAGGAGAATCGCTTGAACCCGGGAAGCAGAGGGTGCAGCGAGCCGAGATCGGGCCACTGTATCCCAGCCTGGGCGACAGAGCGAGACTCCGTCTCAAAAAACAAACAACAACAACAACAACAAAAATAGTAAACCAGACTTGTGTTTTAGAATGATTGTTCTGGTGGATGAACAGATTTGATCAGGTAAAGTCAGCAAAGAAAAATCAGGAAAGTAAGCTATTGCCAAGGAGTGAGAAAGTGAGGATGGACTGGGACATGTATGGAAAGGAAGGGAAGGGCTCTAGCGACAGGAAGGAGAGCAGACAGGACTGAGAGATGTGTTGTTTGTAGGGGAGGAGGAGGAGGAGGAGGAGGAAAGAGTTGAGTGCTAGATTTCTGGTTTGAAAATAGAGGAGTTAGTAGAAATGGAGGCAATGAAAGTAGAAGAGGAAGAAAAAAGAATTCCCTTTTGGACATGTTTGAGATTTTCAAGTTTCCTATAGGTCTTCTATTTCAGTCAGGTATTTTTCAAGTGTAAGTTGTAAAAGCTATCTCAAATGAATTCAAATAGGGAGGGGAAAATAAATTTCTTAAGAAATTGTGGGAACAGAAGCTTAGCTGAAGTGCAGGGCCACTTTTTCTGTGAACAAAATAACCCCCAGTCTCCAGGCTCATATCCCTGCTACCAGCTCAGCAGCCCCAGGGATAGTTCTAGCTACAAAGATCTGATTGGCTTTAATCAACTCCATCTCTCAACTAATCATCATAGTGATGAAGGAAGTGAGGTATTTACTCTGATTAGTTAGGTCTTGGCTGACTCTTACAGCATTGTGGCTGCAGGGCAGGGGTGGTCAGCCGCGCCCAGGTCATGTGTAATGAGAAATCCCAGAAGGAAGAAGCTTCTTAAACTAAAATGGGAGGAGATAAAAGATGCCAGAGAAACATAAACTACAGATGTCCACCACTACAAGGAATATATTCAGTATATTCAGCAGACAATTCTACACCGCAAGTTTCCGGGCCTTAAGCTGAGAGAAGGAGGGGAGGAACTCTCATTTAAGTGGAAGTTTTTGATTGTGATAACATTAGATGGCTTGAACATTTTAATGTCTGATAAGAGGCTGTTCTTGTGACAGAGGGACTAGAGCAGTTCTGGCAACTTTCTGAGATTTCATCCAGGGCAGAGAAAGCCCATCAAGCAGGTTTGAAAGGACAACAGGCAACAGCACCACATGGAGTCCAGCACATTCAGTAAAATGATTACATTTAAACCAGGAAAATAAAGAGATCACCCCAATACAGATTAGGAAAGAGAAGAACATGATGCTGAAGTCAGAAGCTAGGGGAACATCAGCATTTAGAAGCCAAAAAAGGTCCTCAGGAGTCAGTACTCAGTAGTGACTACCATACTTCCTGTTGGAATGAGTTGTGGAGTGAACTGGTAACTGAAGAAATAGATCATCAAGACGCTTAACTGAAGTCAGGTGCGGTGGCTCACACCTAAAATTCAACAGTTTAAGAAGCAGGGAGAGGGCGAGGTGCAGTGGCTCACGTCTGTAATCCCAGCACTTTGGGAGGCCAAGGTGGACGGATCACTTGAGGTCAGGAGTTTGAGACCAGCCTGGCCAACATGGGGAAACCCCATCTGTACTAAAACAGTACAAAAATTAGCTGGGCATGGTGGCGAGAGCCAGAAATCCCAGCTATGGGGGAGGCTAAGGAGAATCGCTTGAACCTGGGAGGCGGGGATTACAGTAGTGAGCGAGATCTTGCTACTGCACTCCAGCCTGGGCGACAGAGCAAGACTCTGTCTAAACAAAAAGAAGAAGAAGCCGGGAGGGGAGGATTGGGATTGCTTGAGACCAGGAGTTTGAGACCAGCCTGGGCAACACAGGGAGGGCCCCTCTCCCCATCTCTGTCTACAACCAATAAAAAAATTAGCTGGGCATGGTGGTGTGTACCTGTAGTCCTAGCTACTTTAGAGGCTGAGTTGGGAGGATCCCTTGAGCCCAGGCATTTAAGGCTGCAGTGAGCTAGGTTTGCACCAGGGCACCTCACTGCTCTCCAGCCCCAGCAACAGAGCAAGACTTTGTCTCAAAAAAAAAAAAAAAAAAAAAAGCTTAATCTGAGAAAAGAAAGTGGGAAATGAGATAAATGCAAAGTCAAGAGTAGGGAACAGTTTAGTTTTTTGTTTGCTTATTTTAGAAAGAGATTTGAGCATTTTCATTGCCTAAAGAGAGTCTGAGAGGTCAAAGACTACAGGAGAGAGAGAAGTGTTTCAAAATGCTAGGAGTTTGAAGATGGAAGGCTGTGTGGGTCATGTACAGTGGTTTTGAGGTGGAGGAAGACTCCCAATAGCTTTTTATGTTATAATACCATAGGACTGGGGGACATATTCTCCTATGATATGACATAGGAATTATAAAACCACAAGATAGACACAGTACATCTCCGTAGAATAAGAATCTTACTGTTTAGTAAGTTATTTAAAACAGAGTGGGCCGGGCGCGGTGGCTCACGCCTGTAATCCCAGGACTTTGGGAGGTCGAGGCGGGCGGATCATGAGGTCAGGAGATCGAAACCATCTTGGCTAACACGGTGAAACCCCGTCTCTACTGAAAATACAAAAAAAAAATTAGCTGGGCGCGGTAGCGGGCGCCTGTAGTCCCAGCTACACGGGAGGCTGAGGCAGGAGAATGGCGCGAACCTGGGAGGCAGAGCTTGCAGCCGAGATCGCTCCACTGCACTCCAGCCTGGGGGACAGAGCGAGACTCCGTCTCACAAAACAACAAAACAAAACAAAACAAAACAAAACACCAGAGTGTTCTTCAGACCCTGGAATTCAAGTTCACACTTAGGATTACTCCAGCGGAAATTGAGAATCATTGAGGTAGATGTTAAACTTCATCATGTTGCATCCTTTTACTTAATTGGCTGTATCAAATGAAATGAAAAATAACAGTTTAAAAGGATTGGGCCGGGCGCGGTGGCTCACGCTTGTAATCCCAGCACTTTGGGAGGCCGAGGCGGGCGGATCACGAGGTCAGGAGATCGAGACCACGGTGAAACCCCGTCTCTACTAAAAATACAAAAAATTAGCCGGGCGTGGTGGTGGGCACCTGTAGTCCCAGCTACTCGGAGAGGCTGAGGCAGGGAGGAGAATGGCGTGAACCCGGGAGGCGGAGCTTGCAGTGAGCCGAGATTGCGCCACTGCACTCCAGCCTGGGTGACAGAGCAAAACTCCGTTCCAAAAAAAAAAAAAAAAAAAGGATTAGAGAAGCCAGCCTTGAAGGGGGATCTTACTGGCTGAAGATAAGTTTGAGCAACAAAATAAGTAAGGAATGTGACAAAATGAAACACATAACTATATACATAGACGTATCTATACATAATATAAATATGTATTGCACGTAAAAGCAATGAGAGATTTAAAGAATAATAACTTTGCAAACCCTAGTAAAATAATGGAGTCTGGCATTGATCTTCAATTCATGTTAAAACCATTAGCTGAAAAGTTGAGGAAGAGTCTAATAATGGATGAATCACACGGACACACATAAATTTATTGATTAATTTTAATGTCCGTAAAAGTGGGACAGCCAGATATTATGTGCTTCCTGAAGGTGGTACGATAGGAAGTGACGGATTAAGCACTCTTGCCAAAAGAATGTAATCAAGACCTATATCTCATGATCAGTTTATAGGAAACACAGAGTGAGTGAAGTGCAAAATAGAGGAACTTGTAAAACCACATCAAGAGGCTGCAAACAGCCAAAGTCAGATTATAGGAAATTCTACAGAACAAATGACTTAGTTTCTTCAATAAATGGTATAAAAGGGAGATTGAGGGAAACTCTCATAGATTAAAAGATACCCAAGAGACATATTAAACAAATGCAATACGTTAACCTCGTTTGGATCCTGACTCAAAGAACTAACTGTAAACATACATTTTTAAAACAACAGGAGAAATTTTTTTTTTTTTTTTTCTGAGATGGAGTCTCACTCTGTAACCCAGGCTGAAGGTCAGTGGTGTGATCTCGGCTCACTGCAACCTCTGCCTCCTGGGTTCAAACGATTCTCCTGCTTCAGCCTTCCGAGTAGCTGGGACTACAGGCATGCGCCACCACGCCCAGCTAATGTTTTTGTATTTTTGGTAGAAACGGGGTTTCACCATGTTGGTCAGGCTGGTTGCGAACTCCTCACCTCAAATGATTCACCCACCTCAGACTCCCAAAATGCTGGCATTACAGGTGTGAGCCACCGCGCCTGGCCAACAGGAGAAATTTCAGCACAGACTGGATACAGTTTGAAAAGACAGAGTAAAAGAACATTAGATATGATAGATATGGAAGTCATAAAAGTGTTATTAAATATATAGGCATAGATGATGGTTTCTGCAGAAAAATAACATGAATGGAACAGAAAAAATATATAAAAGATT
This sequence comes from Hylobates moloch, assembly GCF_009828535.3. NCBI lineage: Eukaryota > Metazoa > Chordata > Mammalia > Primates > Hylobatidae > Hylobates > Hylobates moloch. Next base: position 54,265,350 of record NW_026652284.1, read on the forward strand.
TGTGGCATAATGAGAAATATATACTTGGTCTTTGTCCTCAGTTCCTGACACAGAGCTCCTAAAACTCCTAATTTCCTGAGTGATAGGAGCACGTTTTGTTCTAATATTGTGACTCTTAGCAGGCCCCTAGATAGCTAGCTTCAGGTTGGAGGCTAGAAAGATGGCACCTTGGCTGGGTGCGGTGGCTGATGCCTGTAAGCCCAGCACTTTAGCAGGCCGAAGTGGGCAGATCACGAGGTCAGGAGATCGAGACCATCCTGGCCAACATGGTGAAACCCTGTCTATACTAAAAATACAAAAATTAGCTGGGTGTGGTGGTGTGCACCTGTGATCCCAGCTACTTGGGAGGCTGAGGCAGGAGAATCAATTGAACCTGGGAGGTGGAGGTTGCAGTGAGCTGAGATGGCATCTCCGCACTCCAGCCTGGGCAACAGAGCAAGACTCTGTCTCAAAAAAAAAAAAAAAAGAAAAAGAAAGATGGCACCTTGATTAGAATCCTGGAACTTTCAGCCCCCCTCACCCCCAAACCTATGGGGAGAGGAGAGAAGCTGGAGATTGAGTTAATAATTGATTATGGCTGCATGATAAAACCTCCATAAAAAGTCCTAAACAATGGGGATCAGAGAACTTCCAAATTTTCATCCATATGCTGGGAAGATGGCACACCCCAACTCCATGGGAACAAAGGCTCCTGTTTTCTGGACCATTCTGGACCTTGCCATCTGGCTGTTCATTTGTATACTTTGTAATAAATTGGTAAACATAATTAAGGTATGTTCTGAATTCTGTGAGTCCTTATAGCAAATTATAAAACATGAAGGGAGGCCAGGGGAGGTGGCTTATGCCTGTAATCCCAGCACTTAGGAAGGCTGAAGCCGGAGAATTGCTTGAACTCAGGAGTTTGAGGCTGCAGTGAGCTACAGTCGTACCAGTGCACTCCAGCCTGGGTAACAAAGCAAGACCCTGTCTCCGAAAAGAATAAAAAAAGAAAAAGAAAATGAAAACATGAAAGGGGGGTCATGGGACCCCCTGATTTACAGTCAGTTGGTCAGAAGGACAGGAGGCCTGGGACGTGTGTCTGGCATTAGAAGTGGGGGCCATGTCATGGGACTGAGACTTCAATCTGTGGTGTCTGCACTAATTCAGGATAGTTACTGTCAAAATTGAGTTGTTGAATATTTGCTTGGTGCCCAGAGAATCGGAGAATTGGTTGTTGGTACCAGAAAACATCCCAGAGCAACCTAATAAATTATATATCCCTTAGTCATAAAACTAGCACCCAAAGAAATGGGAAAAATGCTAGCAGGAGTCCCACCAAAATCTGGAACAGGTACAAGGTACACCCATCTCTATTACTACTTAACATTGTATTTGAGGTATTAGCCAGTTTAATCGGACAAGAAGGCAATTCTAATTGTTTTAATTTTGCATAATTTTTTTTTTTGAGACTAAGTTTCACTGTTGTCACTCAGGCTGGAGTGCAATGCGTGATCTCAGCTCACTGCAACCTCCACCTCCCGGGTTCAAGTGATTCTCCTGCCTCAGCCTCCTAAGTAGCTGGGATTACAGGTGCCTGCCACCACGCCCGGCTAGTTTTTGTGTTTTTAGTAGAGATGGGATTTTGCCACATTGGCCAGGCTGGTCTCAAACTCCTGAACTCGTGATCTGCCCGCTTTGGCCTCCCAAAATGCTGGGATTACAGGCGTGAGTCACCTCGCCTGGCCTAATTTTGCATAATAATTGAATAGAAAAAGTTTAAACTTTCTATATGTAGATGATATAACGGCATCCCCCACAACCCAAGATAATTCAAGATAAAGCAAAATAAAATAATTTAGTAAGCTAGAAGGATAGAAGATCAACATACAACTATTAATTCCTTCATATATGCAAAAAATAACTAGTTAACTTTGGAAAACAATATGATGGTTTTTCCATAAATGAAAAATATAGGCCAAGTGCAGCAGCTCATGCCTGTAGTCCCAGCACTTTAAAGGTGGAGGCAGAAGAGTCGCTTGAAGCAAAGAGATCAAGACCAGTCTGGCCAACATAGTGAGACCCCATTTCTACAAAAAATTTAAAAAATTAGCTGAGTGTGATGGCATGTCCATGTAGTACTATCTACACAGGAGGCTGAGGCCGGAAGATTACATGAGCCTGGGAATCAAGGTACAGTGAGCTATGACCTCATCACTGCACTCTAGCCTGGGCAACAGAGCAAGAACCTGTCTCTATTAAAAAAATACATACATATATATGTATGTATATATATTTATATACATACATATATATGTGTACATATATTTATATACATATATGTGTATATATATTTATATACACATGTATGTATACATATATGTGTATATATATACACATATGTGTATACATATATGTGTATATATATTTATATACATACATAAATACACATGTGTATATATATATTTATATATATACATAAAATTACCATATGATACAGCTACTCGGCTTCTGGATATATACCCAGAAGAATTGAAAGCAGGGACTCAGGCCAGAGGCAGTGGCTCATGTCTATAATCCCAGCACTTTGGGAAGCCAAAGTGGGTAGACTGCTTGAGCTCATGAGTTCGAGACCAGCCCGGGCAAAATGGCAAGACCCTGTCTCTACCAGAAAATACAAAAATTTAGCTGCATATGTTGGCACATCCTTGTAGTCCCAGTCACTTGGGAGGCTGAGGTGGGAGGATTGCTTGAGCCCAGGCTGGTGGAGGTTGCAGTGAGCAGAGATTGCGTCACTGCACTCCAGCCTGGGTGACAGAGTGAGACCCCCATGTCAAAAAAAAAAAAAGAATTGTCAAAAGCAGGGTCTCAAAGATAAGTTGTATGCTCACGTTCATAGCAGCATTATTCACAGTAACTAAAATGTAGAAGCAACCCAGGCGTTCATTAACAGATGAATAGACAAGGAAAATGTGGTGTACACATACAGTGGAATATTATTTAGCCCTAAAAAGACAGGAAATTCTGACAAATGCTACAACATGGATAAATCTTGAAGACATTATGCTAAGCGAAATAAGCCAATTACAAAAAGACAGTCATGTGCTGCATAACGTTTTGGTTAATGATGAACTGCATGAATGATCATGGTCCCATAAGATTATGATGAAGCTGAAAAATTCCTGGCACCTAGTGATGTTGTAGCCATTGTAACTTTGTAGCTCAATGGATTACTCATGTTTGTGGTGATGCTAGTATAAATAAATCTATTGTGCTGTCAGTCATATAAAAGTGTATAGTAGTCCGGGCACGGTGGCTCACGCCTGTAATCCCAGCACTTTGGGAGCCAAGGTGGGTAGATCATGAGGTCAGGAGATTGGGACCATCCTGGCTAACACAGGGAAACCACATCTCTACTAAAAATACAAAAAATTAGCCAGGCATGGTGGTGGGCACCAGTAGTCCCAGCTACTCGGGAGGCTGAGGCAGGAGAATGGCGTGAACCCAGGAGGCAGAGTTTGCAGTGAGCCAAGATCGCGCCACTGCACTCCAGCCTGAGCGACAGAGCGAGACTCTGTCTCAAAATAAATAAATAAATAAATAAATAAATAAATAAATAAATAAAAATGTATAGTAGCCAGGCCAGGTGCAGTGGCTCATGCCTGTAATCCCAGCACTTTGGGAGGCTGAGGCGAGCGGATCACTTGAGGTCAGGAGTTCGAGACCAGCCTGGCCAACATGGCGAAATCCTGTCTCTACTAAAAATACAAAAATTAGCCGGGCATGGTGGTACATGCCTGTAATCCCAGCTACTTGGGAGGCTGAGGCAGGAGAATCACTTGAAACCAGGAGGTGGAGGTTGTAGTGAGCCGAGATCACGCCAATGCAGTCCAGCCTGGACAACAGAGTGAGACTCTGTGTCAAAAATTAAAAAAAAAAAAATGTATAGCAATGCCCTAGGCCTTCACATTCACTCAACACTCACTGACTCACACAGAGCGACTTTCAATCCTGCAAATTCCATTCATAGTAAATGCTATCAACCTAAATAATAAACAGAGAGAAGTTCTTTAAAAGAAAATGTGGCCGGACACGGTGGCTCATGCCTGTAATCCCAGCCCTTTGGGAGGCCGAGGCGGGCAGATCACCTGCGATCGGGAGTGGGAAACCAGCCTGACCAACATGAAGAAACCCCATCTCTACTAAAAATACGAAAACTAGCTGGGCGTGGTGGTGCATACCTGTAATCCCAGCTACTCGGGAGGCCAAGGCAGGACAATTGCTTGAACCCGGGAGGCGGGGGTTGTGGTGAGTCAAGATCGTGCTATTGTACTCCAGCCTGGGCAACAAGAGCAAAACTTTGTCTCAAAAAAAAAAAAAAGAAAAAGAAAAGAAAGGAAAATGTTTATTCTGGAATAGGGCATTGCAATGGGAATACATGTACCAGAGTAAACTATGTGTGTATTCAGGGAGGTAAAGGAAGACAAAGGTTTTTTAACTCTTTTCCCATTTGGCCCAAGAATACTTGCCAGCAGTGCTTGCGGCTGCCGCATACTCCAAGATAACTTTGCCACAAAATATCTAGCTTTTATCAATATTATTACATTTGCATCACTCCAGTGTATTGATCTGGGAAACAAAAGAAATCATTCTATTTGTAGTATTCTGTTTTTAACAGTGGTAGTTCGATTTACACAGCAGTAATTCTCAATGGCTGAAAATCAAATCCTAGAAAACGTAGCATTCCTATACGTGATGTTAGTTGTTCTCAAACAGTTGTTGGCCGAGGAGTTATTTGATGAATCTGATTTTTCCTAAATAAACGATTCTGGTGATTCAGACAATTCTGATGTTAGTTCTGTTTAGAAATAACTCCAAGAATACTTTTTATGTTTTATTTTCACATTGAAAATCAGTCAGATTTGCTTCAGCCTCAATGAGCATGTTTATGTAAAATTAAACGAGTGCTGGCAGCAAGCTGCACCTTTTTTTCCTAAATGGGAAAAGGGGTAAAGGAAAAATGAAGAAGATGATTACTTAATAGTTTTGAGATGATTATCCTTGGCTACAAGAATCAATAACAAGGGTGATGACAGTCTGATCAATAACCAGGGTGATGCCTGCAAATGGATAGGCAGTTGCTGGGCAGATAGCCTCACAGAAGTATATTTTTGTGTAAAGTTGTGATGGCCTTTGTGTAGGGTTGTGGGTTTGGCAGTCTTTTGTGGTAATTCTTGTAGTTAGGCTTTTTTTTTTTTTTTTAGACAGAGTCTTGCTCTGTTGCCCAGGCTGGAGTGCAGTGGCTGCAATCTCAGCTCACTGCAAGCTCTGCCTCCTGGGTTCACACCATTCTGCTGCCTCAGCCTCCCGAGTAGCTGGGACTACAGGCGCCTGACACCACGCCTGCCTAATTTTTTGGATTTTTAGTAGAGATGGGGTTTCACTGTGCTAGCCAGAATGGTCTCAATCTCCTGACCTCGTGATCCACCTGCCTCGGCCTCCCAAAGTGCGGGGATTACAGGTGTGAGCCACCACACCCTGCTGTAGTTAGGCATATGTACGTGAGAACCCTCCCTTCATGGCCTTCCCTGGCTCTATTTGTCAGGGCTTTGTTTTGTTTTCACATAAGTGACTCTATTTTAATTCTGAGAACTTTTACATTCCCCTCTTTGAGAAAGATCTTTCTCCAAAAGCATAGCTGATCAATCATCCTGTAGGTAGGTTTTGATTGTCCCTTGGTGCCAGGATGGACCTGCCCCAGGTTGCTGGTCTGGTCCCATGTTGAAGAAGTGATTGGTGACTAGGAGTCAGTGTCAAAACCTTTGAAGGCGCATTTGAGCAACAACGGAGGTTTGCAAAGAGTGGCTGTCAGGCTAAGTGTACGTGGAGTTTATTGTTAAATCCAATTTTGTCTGTTCTGTAGTTTTTGCTATAATCTCAAAGTTCAGGACCAGAATTATTCTGTTAGGAGTTGTACTTCTGCAAAAGTTTAACAGGTAACAGATACAAATTTTAAAAGGTAAAATATAAAGTAAAACTAATAGTGTTATGACAATCCTAGTTAGCATAATGGTTTTGAGCTATGAACTAGGCTTAAAAGCAACCAATTGAATGAATCAAATGACTGTTATCCTGTCAAGTGGAAAGGTAAGCATTAAGAGTCTCATGGGCCGGGCACACTGGCTCACACCTGTAATCCCAGCATTTTGTGAGGCCAAGATGGGTGGATCGCTTGAGCCCAGGAGTTCAAGACCAGCCTGGGCAACATAGAGAAACCCCATCTCTACTAAAAATAGAAAAATTAGCAGGGCGTGGTGGTGCACACCTGTAGTCTCAGCTACTTGGAGGCTGAGGTGGGAGGATCACCTGAGCCTGACAATTGGAGGTTGCAGTGAGCCAAGATCACATCACATCACAGCATTCCAGCCTGGGCTACAGAATGAGACCCTGTCTCAAAAAAAAAAAAAAGAAAAAGAAAAAGAAAAAGAGTCTCATGATATGGAGTCTTGTTCTGACCTCTTGAGAAAAGCAGTCTATAGCATGAAAATGTCCTGGTTTGCAGTATGAATATCTCTGATGATGGCATTAAGCAGTGTGGTGAACTTTTTATGTGGTCCATATATCAGTCATAAAACTTATTCTTTTTTGTTTTTTTTTGAGACGGAGTCTCACTCTGTCGCCCAGGCTGGAGTGCAATGGTGCAATCTCGGCTCACTGCAAGCTCTGCCTCCTGGGTTCACGCCATTCTCCTGCCTCAGCCTCTCCAAGTAGCTGGGACTACAGGCGCCCGCCACCACGCCTGGCTAATTTTTTGTATTTTTAGTGGAGATGGGGTTTCACCATGGTCTCGATCTCCTGACCTCGTGATCCGCCCGCCTCGGCCTCCCAAAGTGCTGGGATTACAAGCGTGAGCCACCGCGCCCGGCCAAAACTTATTCTTAAAATTCATCTAGTTTTGAATTATAGGGCTTCAGGAACAGAACAGTTTCCATTTTTAGTATTTTCTCTTTTTTTTTTTTTTTTTTTCGAGACAGAGTTTTGCTTTGTCTCCCAGGCTGGAGCAGTGGCGCAATCTCGGCTCACTGAAACCTCTGCCTCCTGGGCTCAAGCGATTCTTCTGCCTCCACTTCCCAAGTAGCTGTTGGAATTACAGGCACACAACACCATGCCCTCCTAATTGCTTTTTTTTTTTTTTTTCAGTCAAGATGGGGTTTCACCATGTTGGCCAGGCTGGTCTTGAACTCCTGACCTCAAGTGATCCACCTGCCTTGGCCTCACAAAGTGCTGGGATTACAGGCGTGAACCACCACACCCGGCCCTGTTCTTAGTATTTTCATGGAAGAAAGTTGGATTGGAGGAATGTAGAAGAATTTAGAATCTAATATTGGCTATAGGTAGATAATAAGAAGTCAAAAACAATGCACAGGGCTGCAATCTAATAACAGGTGTATTATCGTTTTTCTTTTCTTTTTTTTTTTCTTTTTTCTTGAGACGGAGTCTCGCTCTGTCGCCCAGGCTGGAGTGCAGTGGCGCGATCTCGGCTCACTGCAAGCTCCGCCTCCCAGGTTCACGCCATTCTCCTGCCTCAGCCTCTCCCGAGTAGCTGGGACTACAGGCGCCCGCCACCACGCCCGGCTACTTTTTTGTATTTTTAGTAGAGATGGGGTTTCACCGTGGTCTCGATCTCCTGACCTCGTGATCCGCCCGCCTCGGCCTCCCAAAGTGCTGGGATTACAAGCGTGAGCCACCGCGCCTGGCCATCGTTTTTCTTTTAGAAATATTTTCTCTCTACATTGATCACATAGAAATGTCAGATTTAAAAACTTCTTGGGGCTAAGAAGCCAAAACCAAGGAAGACTTTAGATTTTCCTTCAATGTGAAGGTTCCTGGGCCTGCCAGGAAGTGACGAGAGTTTATTCATGTCACTGTAAGGCTGAGAACTCTTGAAACCAGGTATTCTATTCACACTTTTAAATAGGATATTTTATTCAAGGCATTGGTAATATAACCCATATTTCCAATTGTATCCTGTTATAAAGAGAGAACAGATTTTTACTGAACTTATGCAAATAACCATATTGCCATAAGAAAACTCACAAATAACTTCTGAATTTTGGAGGGATCAAGTAGGGAGAAAAAGCACGTGCTTCCACCATTGTTCACCAAAGTATACTTTACCAAATTTCTGTAAACTATAGATAGCTTCAAAGAAAATTTCTTTAAATCTGGAAAACAAAACATTTAAGTAAAAAACCAAGTTTTAAAATAAAAGTCATAAAAACATTATCTTCATCAGTTATTCAATTTCATCAAATTAATTTTTGTTTCCTTTAATCTTAATTAGCAGTTTTGTGAATTTATCAGAGTTTTGGAAAACTTTTATTTAGTCTATTGATCTTAAAGTTGTTAGAAATTTGTTTTAGGAGTACTTGTTAGAATCTTTTCCATGAATCTGATTAGATGCCACTAGAGAAAAATCAAAACCATGGATGATAGAGACAGACTAGCCATGTTTAAAATCTGATGAACATTCATTATAATCAGCAATTGACAAGTAAATATACTCATTTTTGAGACATACAACCTAATAACCAAAATTATGACTGATGATATACTAGAATTTTCAGAATTCTATATTACTCTAGAAAATTTATATCAATAATATACCCATAAATGTAACTGAAAAAAATCTAGTATGACTTATTATTTGACAGTAATAATGACTTTCTATAAATTTAATGCATCAAACAAACTTAATTATTTAGCATCTCTACAAAATGAGAGATATATCCTTTATTTTATTTTTCTTCATTTTTCATACAGGGTGCCACTGCAGGTAACCATCAGAGAACACACTGCTATTTTCAAATAAACAGAACTGAACAAAAGCATTTTAGTATGGTGTCTTACTGTCCATAGAAAACTGGTGAACATCTTCAGACACTAAGAGCAGGAAATAAAATGAGTGAATGCTATTTGTCAATACGTTTATGAATCACTCAATAGTGTTAATATAGGCTATCTTTACCTGAAAGCAGAACTACAATTACTGACTCTGGCAGCACTGGACAATTCTAAAATGCAGGTCTAATGAAAAGTAGGTACAACCAGCAAGCAAGCAAGGGACAGATGCCATGTCTGCTTCCAAAGGGAGTGACCGATTTGGAACCAGGCTCTGCAGATTTTAAGAATTGATATAGTCATCTTAACAGCTTAATATTAAGTTTCCCTTACCTTGTATGTTGGCAATCAACAAAAGTGAGAATTTCTGAAATGAGTTAAATAGGATTAAAAAGCAGAACACTATCCATATAACAGAATTGCTGCTTCACAACTTTTGCCCAGTTCTCGCCTGTTGTCCTACAAAAACCTCTCATCTGATAAATTTTTGTGAAAACCTCTGCCAACTGTAACAGACTTTTCTCAGCCCAGCTCTAGATACTTAGTATTTGAAACAAGGCTGTGAAGTGGATGCATCCACAGGAAAATGCAGTGTTTCTACTGGAGGTAGGTGTCAACTTTCGTCTTTATGTTGTCAAAGGAATCTGCTCCCATATAATCAGCCTGGCCCTGTTCCCACTGCTCCTTCCGTTCTTCCAAGGATACAAAAGGCTGTGCCATAGCTGGGATCTCGCCAAGGGACAGATGTGACATGGCTCCAGAGACTCTTCTACATTTACATATGAGCAGGTGTCTTTGACAAGGCCAAATTGTTGAAGCAGAGGTAAAACATTGCTGGTAAAGATGTTCCACCACAGGATGAGAAACTCTGGATAAGTTATGTTGGGATCATGGGAATCACTTTTGACACTTTTTGTTTTGGGATCATATATATAATTCCATGGTTTGACTTGTTCCAGGAAATGCACAACTTTGGCACTTACATCAAACACTTTAAATGCTGGGAGATGGGAGTATACAGAGATGCTGCTTAGGTTATAAATAAATGGCAAGTGTTTTCTGATATCTGTTGTTGCCTAGCTGCTAAAAAATGTGTTCAGGCTGGGTGCGGTGGCTCATGCCTGTAATCCCAGCACTTTGGGAGGCCAAGGCGGGTGGATCACCTGAGGTCAGAAGTTCAAGACCAGCCTGGCCAACATGATGAAACCCAGTCTCTACAAAAATACAAAATTTGGCTGGGCACAGTGGCTCACACCTGTAATCCCAGTTAGAGATGAGGCCAGCTGGACTTCCTGGATTGAGTAGGGACTTGGGGAACTTTCCGATCTTACAAGAGGATTGTAAAATGCACCAATCAGTGCTCTATAAAACGCACCAATGAGCACTCTGTAAAATGCACCAATCAGCACTCTGTAAAACGCACCAGTCAGTGCTCTGTAAATGCACCGATCAGCAGGATTCTAAAAGTAGCCAATCATGGGGAGGATTGGAAAAAGGGCACTCTGATAGAACAGAAACGGAACATGGGAGGGGACAATAAGGGAATAAGGGCTGGCCATCCCAGCCAGCAGTGGCAACCCACTTGGGTCCCCTTCCACACTGTGGAAGCTTTGTTCTTTTGCTCTTCACAATAAACCTTGCTACTGCTCACTCTTTGTGTCCATGCCATCTTTAAGAGCTGTAACACTCACTGCGAAGGTCCACAGCTTCATTCTTGAAGTCAGTGAGACCACGAACCCACTGGCAGGAGCCAACTCTGGACACATCTTGGGGGCTCGTCCGGGATGTTGCAATGTGGTGAGTACCATTGGACCCCTTTCACTTGCTATTCTGTCCTATTTTTCCTTAGAATTCAGGGGCTAAACACCGGGCACCTGTTGGCCAGTTAAAAGTGACTAGCGCGGCTGCCAGACTAAAGACATGGGTTTCAGGCTTTCTGGGAAAGGGCTCTTCAACAACCCCTGACTCTTCGGAATGAGGAGCATTGCTTCGCCTGGAACCAGCTTCCACTTTTCCTGCACTTCTGGGCTGAGCTGAGGGTCAACAGAGAGGAAAGCCATTCAGCTCTGGGGTCCCAAGAAAAAGTTGGTTGTCCCTGCAGCCATGAGCAGAGCTCTCAAAGTTACATCACCCAAGTGAGACTCGCCTATCTATCCTGACCTTTGCCTCCTGGGTCCTAACGCCTGTCAGAAAAACTTCCTGTTGCCTCTCTTCTCCAAGGCTAGTCCTGCTTCTGAAAACCACTCCCTAGTTTCTTCTATAAGGATGATTTCTAATATAGATTTTGGGACTCTGTTCCCTTCTTTAGGCACCCGGGCTCACCAATCAGAAAGAACCAAAATTGTTCATGGGAAATAGGCATGCTGGGGCACATAATTTTTGACCGGAGTGCCATCAGGGGGGACTATCTGGAACACCATCTATCCTTTTAGGATCCCTCCTCAGACTAGCAGAACTAACAAAGGCTATTCCCAAAGCTAGGATATGGGGAGCCTCAGAAATTATAGACTCCTAAATTGGGGGGATATCCTTCCTATTCATATGATGAGAAGTGAGGACAAAAGCCATCACCCTTTCAACCCTGGAGATCCCTTCCCCCCCTCAAGGTATGGCCCTCCACTCCATTTTGAGGCATATCATCTTTATAGGACAAGGGTAAGGTCCCAATACCAACAGGAAAAAGCACTTAGGACTCTAACAGGTTTTCGAGAATGCATCAGTAAGGGCCACTAAATCTGACCTTTCTCAGTCCTCTTGTGGTCTAAGGGGAAAGGCAAGGGTACAGGTTTTCAAGAATGTGTCGGTAAGGGCCACTAAATCTGACCTTCCCCGGTCCTCTTTGTAGGAGGAAAACAAGTGTTTCCACTGCTGCTTCAGTGAGCGCAACTATTCCAAAGAGCAGGGTCCAGGGACTGTTGCGGGTTCTTGGGCAGGGGAAAAAACAGACCAAAACTACGGGCGGTTTTTTCTTTCTGTTTTAGATGGGAAACACTCAGGCATCAACAAGCTAACCCTTGAGATGCATCCTAAGCCATTGGCACCAATTTGGCCCATAAACCCTGAAAAATAAGTGGCTTATTTTTTTCTGCACTATGGCCTGGCCCCAGTATTCTCTCTCTGATGGGGAAAAATGGCCACCTGAAGGAAGTATAAATTATAATACTATCCTGCAGCTTCACCTTTTCTGTAAGAGGGAAAGCAAAAGAAGTGAAATACCTTATGTCCAAACTTTCTTTTCATTGAAGGATAATCCACAACTACACAAAGCTTACAATCTACATCCCACAGGAGGACCTCTCAGCTTACCCCTACATCCTAGCCTCCCTACAGGTCCCCTTCCTATTAATGATCAGCCTCCTCTAATCTCCCCCACCCAGAAGGAAACAAGCAAAGAAATCTCCAAGGGACCACAAAAACCTCTGGGCTATTGGTTATGTGCCCTTCAAGCTGTAGGGGGCGGGGAATTTGGCCCAACCCAGGTACACGTCCCCTTCTCCCTCTCTGATTTAAAGCAGACCCAGGTAGATCTGGGGAAGTTTTCAGATGATCCTGATAGGTATATAGATGTCCTACAGGGTCTAGGGCAAACCTTTGACCTCACTTGGAGAGGTATCATGATACTGTTAGATCAAACCCTGGCATTTAATGAAAAGAATGCGGCTTTAGCTGCAGCCTGAGAGTTTGAAGATACGTGGTGTCTTAGTCAAGTAAATGATAGAATGACAGCCGAAGAAAAGGACAAATTCCATACCGATCAGCAAGCCATCCCCAGTATGAATCCCCACTGGGACCTTGACTCAGATCATGGGGACTGGATTTGCAAACATCTGTTGACCTGTGTTCTAGAAGGACTAAGAAGAATTAGGAAAAAGCCCATGAATTATTCAGTGATGTCCACCATAACTCAGGGAAAGGAAGAAAATCCTACTGCCTTTCTCGAGCGGCTATGGGAGGCCTTAAGGAAATATACTCCCCTGTCACCCAACTCCCTCAAGGGTCAATTGATCCTAAAAAATAAGTTTATTACCCAATCAACCACAGATATCAGGAGAAAGCTACAAAAGCTAGCCCAGGGCCCTGAACAAAATTTGGAGGCATTATTAAACCTGGCAACCTCAGCGTTCTATAACAGGGACCAAAAGGAACAGGCCGAAAAGGAAAAGTGAGATAAGAGAAAGGCTGCAGCCTTAGTCATGGCCCTTAGACAAACAAACCTTGGTGGTTCAGACAGGACAGAAAATGGAGCAGGCCAATCACCTGGTAGGGCTTGTTATCAGTGTGGTTTGCAGGGACACTTTAAAAAAGATTCTCCAACGAGAAACAAGCCACCCCCTCATCCATGTCCACTATGTTAAGGCAATCACTAGAAGGCATACTGCCCCAGAGGACAAGGGTTCTGTGGGCCAGAAGCCCCCAACCAGATTATCCAACAACAGGACTGAAGGTGCCTGGGGCAAGCGCCAGCTCATGTCATCACCCTCACTGAGCCCTGGGTAAGTTTAACCATTGAGGGCCAGGAAATTGACTTCCTCTTGGACACTGTCACAGCCTTCTCAGTGTTAATTTCCTGCCCCGGACAGCTGTCCTCACAGTCCGTTACCATCTGAGGAGTCCTGGGTTAGCCTGTAACCGGGTATTTCTTCCACCTTCTCAGTTGTAATTGGGAGACTTTGCTCTTTTCACATGCCTTTCTTTTTATGCCTGAAAGTCCCACACCCTTATTAGGGAAGGACATATTAGCCAAAGCTGGAGCTATTATCTACATGAATATGGGGGACAAGTTACCCATTAGTTGTCCCCTACTGGAGGAGGGAATCAACTCTGAAGTCTGGGCATTGGAAGGACAATTTGGAAGGGCAAAAAATGCCAGCCCAGTTCATTTAAAAGCTCAAGGCTTACTAAGAAAATGCAGCAGTTCCTGCAACCCCAATTTTAGGAGTACAAAAACTGAATGGTCAGTGGAGACTAGTGCAAGATCTTAGACTCATCTATGAGGCAGTAATTCCTCTATGTCCAGCTGTACCCAACCCCTATACCCTACTCTCTCAAACACCAGAGGAAGGAGAATGGTTCACTGTTCTGGACCTCAAGGATGCCTTCTTCTGCATTCCCCTGCACTCTGACACCCAGTTTCTCTTTGCCTTTGAGGATCCCACAGACCACACATCCCAACTTATGTGGACGGTCTTGCTTCAAGGGTTTAGAGAAAGCTCTCATCTGTTTGGTCAGGCACTGGCCCAAGATCTAGGCTACTTCTGAAGTCCAGGCACTCTGGTCCTTCAGTATGTGGATGATTTACGTTTGGCTACCAGTTTGGAAGCCTCATGCCAGCAGGCTACTCTAGATCTCTTGAACTTTCTAGCTAATCAAGGGTACAAGGTGTCTAAATCGAAGGCCCAGAACTGCCTACAAGTCAAATATCTAGGCCTAATCTTAGCCAGAGGAACCAGGGCCCTCAGCAAATAATGAATTCAGCCTATACTGGCTTATCCTTGCCCTAAGACATTAAAACAGTTGCAGGGCTTCCTTGGAATCACTGGCTTTTGCCAACTATGGATCCCTGGATACAACGAGATGGCCAGGCCACTCTATACTCTAATCAAGGAGACCCAGAGGGCAAATACTCATCTAAGAGAATGGGAACCAGAGGCAGAAACAGCCTTCAAAACCTTAAATCAGGCCCTAATACAAACTCCAGCCTTAAGCCTTCCCACAGGACAAAACTTTCCTTTATACATCACAGAGAGAGCAGGGATAGCTCTTGGAGTCCTTACTCAGACTGGTGAGACAACCCCACACCCAGTGTCCTACCTAAGTAAGGAAGTTATTGTAGTAGTAAAAGGCCGGCCTCACTGTTTATGGGTAGTTGCGGTGGAGGCCGTCTTAGTGTCAGAGGCTATCAAAATAATACAAGGAAAGGATCTCACCGTCTGGACTACTCATGATGTAAATGGCATACTAGGTGCCAAAGGAAGTTTAACCACCTGCTTAGATACCAGGCACTACTCCTTGAGGGACCAGTGCTTCAAATATGCATGTGTGTGGCCCTCAACCCTGCCACTTTTCTCCCAGAGGATGGGGAATCAATCGAGCATGACTGCCAACAAATTGTAGCCCAGACTTATGCCGTCCGAGAGGATCTCTTAGAAGTCCCCTTAGCTAATCCTGAACTTAACCTATACACTGATGGAAGTTCATTTGTGGAGAATAGGATACAAAGGGCAGGTTATGCCATAGTTAGTGATATAACAGTACTTGAGAGTAAGCCTTTTCCCCCAGGGACCAGTGCCCAGTTAGCAGAACTAGTGGCGCTTACCCGATCCTTAGAACTGGGAAAGAAGAAAAAGAATAAATGTGTATACAGATAGCAAGTATGCTTATCTAATCCTACATGCCCATGCTGCAATATGGAAAGAAAGGGAGTTCCTAACCTCTGGGGGAACCCCCATTAAATGCCACAAGGAAATCATGGAGTTACTGCATGCAGTGCAAAAACCCAAGGAGGTGGCCATCTTACAGTGCCAAAGCCATCAAAAAGGTGAAGGAAAAAAGGCAGAAGGAAACTGTTGGGCAGACACTGAGGCCAAAATTGCTGCCAAGCGGAACCTCCCATTAGAAATACCTACGGAAGCACCCTTGGTATGGAACAACCCTCTCCAAGAGATTAAGCTGCAGTATTCCCTGACCAAAACAGAATGGGGACTTTCATGGGGCCATAGTTTTCTCCCCTCTGGGTGGCTAATGACAGAAGAGGGAAAGGTACTCATACCTGAAGCCAGCCAGTGGAAAATACTTAAGTCCCTCCACCAAACTTTTCATATGGGTATTGAGAATACTCATCAAAGGGCCAAATCCCTAATTATAGGGCAAAATCTCCTCCAGACCATCCAGCAAGCAGTCAAAGCCTGTGAGGTGTGACAAAGGAATAATCCCTTGGTCAATTGTAAGGCCCCTCTGGGGAAACAAAGAATAGGGTGCTATCCTGCAGAGGACTGGCAGTTAGACTTCACCCATATGCTTAAGTCAAGGGGATTTCAATACTTGTTGGTCTGTGTTGATACCTTTACAAATTGGATACAAGCCTTCCTCTGCAATGCAGAGAAAGGCTCAGGAAATGGTTAAAGTCCTAATTCATGAAATAATTCCTAGATTTGGGCTTCCCCAAAGCTTACAAAGTGACAATGGTCCAGCTTTTAAAGCCATGATAACTCAGGGAATCTCCAGGGCACTAGGGATACAATATCACCTTCACTGCATCTGGAGGCCACAATCCTCAGGGAAGATTGACAAGGCAAATGAAACACTCAAGAGGCACTTAAGGAAACTAACACAAGAAACTCATCTCCCATGGCCTACTCTCTTGCCCATGGCCTTGTTGAGAAACCAAAATTCTCCTCACAAAATGGGGCACCTACTATCCCATCAATGTAACTACATCCTACAACTTTAAGCCCCAACTGATCATAGTAACTTCTGAGTCATCTAAACAGCTCCATTCAGATGGCTTGTCCACTTCTCAGGTCCCCCCCAAATCATCACCACCTCCCTGCTTAACAAACCGTCTGGGTTTTGTAATGGCAAACATACTCCCTGCATGACCATCCACCCCTGGAGCCCCTGCAACAGCGCCCCCACCACTAGTGAATGTCTTCTTATCCCCTCTTTCAATCACTCTCTTGAATGGTTCCTAGTAGATACAAAATGGTTTTTTCTCCAGTGGGAAAATAGAACACACGGAGCCACTCAGTTTGCTCCCAACACCCCTTTCTAGCTGCTCACCAGAGCTACCTTGGCAAGTACTCTAGGAGTACGGGAAAATGAAAACAACAAACTCACACACCTTTTTAACATACACAACCAGCTAAGGCATATTCCTCTTATGTGGAACTTCAACCTATATCTGCCTCCCCACCAACTGGACAGGCACCTGCACCTTAGTCTTCCTAAGTCCCAACATTGACATTGCCCCAGGAAATCAGACCCTATCAGTGCCCCTCAAGGCTCAAGCCCATCAGTGCAGGGCCATAAAACTAATACCCCTACTTACAGGGTTAGGAATGGCCACTGCTACAGGAACTGGAATAGCAGGTTTATCTACTTCATTATCCTACTACCACACACTCTCAAAGGATTTCTCAGACAGTTTGCAAGAAATAGCAAAATCTATCCTTACTCTATAATCCCAAATAGACTCTTTGGCAGCAGTGACTCTCCAAAACCGCCAAGGCCTAGACCTCCTCACTGCTGAGAAAGGAGGACTTTGCACCTTCTTAGGGGAAGAGTGTTGTTTTTACACTAACCGGTCAGGGATAGTATGAGACGCTGCCTGGCATTTACAGGAAAAGGCTTCTGAAATCAGACAACGCCTTTCAAACTCTTATACCAACCTCTGGAGTTGGGCGACGTGGCTTCTCCCCTTTCTAGTTCCCGTGACAGCCTTCTTGCTATTACTTGCCTTTGGGTCCTGTATTTTTAACTTCCTTGTCAAATTTGTTTCCTCCAAGATTGAGGCCTTCAAGCTACAGATGGTCTTACAAATGGAACCCCAAATGAGCTCAACTGACAACTTCTACCGAGGACCCCTAGATCAACCCCACTGGTCCTTTGAATGGCCTAGAGAGTTCCCCTCTGGAGGACACTATAACTGTAGGGCCCCCTTCTTCACCGCTATTTAGCAGGAAGTAGCTAGAGCGGTCACTGCCTAATTCCCAACAGCAGTTGAGGTATCCTGTTTAGAGGGGGGATTGAGAGGTGAGGCCAGCTGGACTTCCTGGGTCAAGTGGGGACTTGGGGAACTTTCCTGTCTTACAAGAGGATTATAAAATGCACCAATCAGTGCTCTGTAGAATGCACCAATCAGCACTCTGTAAAATGCACCAATCAGCAGGATTCTAAAAGTAGCCAGTCACAGGGAGGATTGAAAAAAGGGCACTCTGATAGGACAGAAATGGAACATGGGAGGGGACAATAAGGGAATAAAAGCTGGCCACCCTTGCCAGTGGTGGCAACCCACTCAGGTCCCCTTCCACGCTGTGGAAGCTTTGTTCTTTTGCTCTTCACAATAAACCTTGCTACTGCTCACTCTTTGGGTCCATGCCATCTTTAAGAGCTGTAACACTGACGCGAAAGTCCGCGGCTTCATTCTTAAAATCAGCAAGACCACGAACCCACTGGCAGGAACCAACTCCAGACACACCAGTGCTTCGAGAGGCTGAGGCGGGTGGATCATGAGGTCAGGAGTTCAAGGCCAGCCTGGCCAAGAAGATGAAACCCTGTCTCTACTAAAAATACAAAAATTAGCCGACAGTGGTGGTGGGCACCTGTAATCCCAGCTACTCGGGAGGCTGAGGAAGGAGAATTGCTTGAACCCAGGGGGTGGAGGTTGCAGTGAGCAAAGATTGCACCACTGCACTCCAGCCTGGGCAACAGAGTGAGACTCTGTCTCAAAAAAAAAGAAAATACAAAAATTAGCCAGGCATGATGGCAGGTGCCTGTAATACTAGCTACTTGGGAGGCTGAGGCAGAAGAATCGCTTGAACCTGGGAGGTGGAGGTTGCAGTGAGCTGAGATTGCACCATTGCACTGCAGCCTGGGAGACAGAGTGAGACTCAGTCTCAAAAGAAAAGAAAAGAAAAAAAAATGTGTTCAGTAAGCCTTGGTCCCCACCATCAAAACTACCTTGCTCAGAAGCAAGATGCCACAGCTGATTATATATTTAAACTGAAGGCTGATAAACGAACACTTCGGAATTGAAGCAGTCAGGCCACCTTGGGTCTGGTCCTGCTGACGATTCTTCTCTCTCAAAAAGATCATCAATATTTGCTAGGATCAGAGTATCTGCCTCCATAAATACACATTTTGAATACTGTGTAAGCAACCAGCAGTGGAGCTTTGTCAGCGTGATACCCAACTCTGGCCTCTTCATTAAGGTTAGATGAGCAGAATTGTGCCGTCTGAGACATCTACCATGATGACTTCATCAAAGACTGCCTCTAAAACTTTTCTCATGGAGTCTGAGACCTGCAGGGTGGTGAGTATGACCAGTCTCTGTGCTGTTTCAGAGATGACCCCAGGGCCAGGACACCTTTGGTGTAGGCATCATTTGTGGTCAGTGTCACAAAGGCCTGATCTGTCATGGTGCTGCTGGGGGTGCAGGCAGCCGGGGCAGCCGCAGGTTGGGAGGGAGCAAGGGCAGCGAGGAGGCACAGCGGGACTAGCCTTTAAAGCTCTGCAGGAGTTCAACTGGAATGTGCCGAAGTTACCTCTAGATTAAAAAGAAATTTTAGAATTTTGATCTTAGAGAAGTCTGCCGTGGATTCAAAAGCTTCAAAACACTTGATGAAAACATGACCACAGGCCATTGTGAAATAATACTCATTCATTTAACCAGAGTGATATCAAAGACTTAAAAAGCAATACAGAAAATAACGTGGATGTAAAATCCTTAACCCTTTCAAAGCTCAAAAAAATCTAATGAATGTAACAGGAAATTATCTTGACAAAATGTAAAATCTTTGTTTTTCAAGGCTTCTCCTTATTGGAAGCTCATTTATCCGAGCTTGCAACAACCTGAAAGTCATACCTGATGAGAAGGTACTTGAATTCAAACACAGGGAACATATGTGTCCAATGTTATATGTATACACCATATTATACAAAAATGTGGCCGGGTGTGGTGGCTCGTGCCTGTAATCCCAGCATTTTGGGAGGCTGAGGAAGGTGGATCACCTGAGGTCAGGAGTTCGAGACCAGCCTGATCAACATGGGGTCAACCCCATCTTTACTAAAAATACAAAAATTAGCTGGGCGTGGGGGCAGGCGCCTGTAATTCCAGCTACTCAGGAGGCTGAGGCAGAAGAACTGTGTGAACCTGGGAGGCAGAGGTTGCAGTGAGTCGAGATCTCACCATTGCACTTCAGCCTGGGTGACAGGGCGAGACTCCGTCTCAAAAAAAAACAAAGAAAGAAAGAAAGAAAAATGTAAATAAGAACTAGTATCTTGAGCAGAGGAATACATGGCTCTTAGTAAAACCATGAGAAATTTCTTGGTTACATGAAACAATTCAGATACATCGAAAAAAGCCAAGAGGGCCGGGCGCAGTGGCTCTGCCTGTAATCCCAACACTTTGGCAGGCTAAGGTGGGCGGATCATGAGGTCAGGAGTTCAAGACCAGCCTGGCCAACATGGTGCAACCCCGTCTCTATTAAAAATACAAAAATTAGCCAGGTGTGGTGGTGGGCACCTGTAATCCCAGGTACTCGGGAGGCTGAGGCAGGAGAATCACTTGAAACTGGAAGGCAGAGGTTGCATGAGCCGAGATCACACCACTGCACTCCAGTCTGGGTGACAAGAGGGAAACTGTCTCAAAAAAAAAAAAAAAAAGAAAGAAAGAAAGAAAGTAAAAAGCCAAGAGTACACAAACCAACTTACAGTGAAGAAAAATATTGCTTTTCTAGGACTTTAAGACAGAACATCAAAACATTTCAGTGTCAGGTTATAACAGCAGAGTTAGAACTGGAGAAAAAAGTTACAGGAGCCGACTAAAGAGTTAAAAGAGAGTTATTACCCAAGTTGAGCAAAAATATATAGCTTCTGAAGGGGAGAAAGAAGAGCTGATGGCAATGACGCATGACCTACAAATTGTGTAGCAGGATGCCACAGACTTTGAACTTCTGAGGTATGAATTTGAGGAACTCCAAGAGGAAAACTCTACCCCAAGAAATGAAATTACTATTTCATTATTATTATTATTATTTTGAGACAGAGTCTCGCTCTGTCACCCAGGCTGGAGTGCAGTGGTGCAATCTCAGCTCACTGCAATATCTGCCTCCCAGGTTCAAGCGATTCTTCTGCCTCAGCCTCTTGAGTAGCTGCAGGCACCCACCACCATGCTTGGCTAATTTTTTGTAGTTTTAGTAGAGATGGGGTTTCACCATGTTGGCCAGGCTGGTCTCGAACTCCTAACCTCAAGTGATCCACCTGCTTCAGTCTCCCAAAGTGGAAATTACCATTTTAAATGAAAAATACAGCACTTTAAACCTTGAATTAAGAAAATTAAATGTAAATGTAAAACAGAAAAAATGTGCAGAGAATTAAAAATCAAAACCTCTTGCAAATTTTACTAACGGCAGATCAGTATATCAAGAAAAGCTTATTGTTCTAACATAGGAGACCACATTTTTAGTTGTATCAGTGTTTTTGTGTGTGTGTGTGTGTGTGTGTGTGTGTGTGTATGGCAGAGTTTTGCTTTTGTTGCCCAGGCTGGAGTGCAATGGGATGATCTCTGCTCACCACAACCTCTGCCTCCCGGGTTCAAGCGATTCTCCTGCCTCAGCCTCCCGAGTAGCTGGGATTACAGGCATGTGCCACTGTGCCTGGCTAATTTTGTATTCTTAGTAGTGATGGGGTTTCTCCATGTTGGTCAGGCTGGTCTCAAACTCCCAACCTCAGGTGATCTACCTACCTCACCTTCCCAAAGTGCTGGGATTACAGGTGTGAGCCACCATGCCTGGCCCAGTGTATTTTTAGTATTACAGTTCAATCTTTAAAAGACAAATAATTCCCTTCTTACTGTAGTCAACTTGATTACACACAAAATTTCTTTCATAAATCCATTAGTTGTGATCTTTTACAACCTGCGCAGACCTTAAATGACATGCTTAGAATTTCTGCTTTTTCCAATACTTCCTCTTTTCTAAATAACTAGTCATTTTACTTTAGGACAAAAACTGACCACATAAGATTCTTTCTCATACAAAATTATCCTCTTTTCTTTTTAACCTTCCTTGCCCAAAATACTTTTTCCTACCTATCACTTTCTTTACATTTCCCTCCTACTTAACTGCTTTCTATCTTGTTTCTATTCCTTTCCTAAGTACATATTTTGAAACAACTTTTAAATAAACTCTGATTTGAAAAGAGTATTAGTTTTCTCAATAAAGAACACAGTTTTGGTTGGGTGTGGTGGCTCATGCCTATAATCCCAGCACTTTGGGAGGCCAAGGCAGGTGGATCACTTGAGGTCAGGGGTTCGAGATCAGCCTGGGCAACATAGCAAAACCCTGTCTGTACAAAAAATACAAAAACTAGCTAGGCATGGTGGCAGGTGCCTGTAATCCCAGCTACTCAGGAGGCTGAGGCAGGAGAAGCTCCTGGACCTAGGAGGCAGAAGTTGCAGTGAGCTGTGATCACACGACTCTCCTCCAGTCTGGGCGACAAAGCAAGACTTCATCTCAAGAAACAACAACAACAACAACAACAACAACAAAAAACACAGTTTTTAATGCCTTTCTTTTTTAAATTTTATTATTATTTTTAATGCCTTTCTTATAAGTTGTATAATTAAAAACACATCTGGCCAGGTGCAGTGGCTCATGCCTGTAATCCCACTTTAGGAGGCTGAGGCAGGTGGATCGCTAGAGGTCAGGAGTTCAAGACCAGCCTGGCCAACGTGATGAAACCCTGTGTCTACTAAACATACAAAATTAGCCAGGCATGGTGGCAGGCACCTGTAGTCCCAGCTATTCAGGAAGCTGAGGCAGGAGAATCATTTGAACCTGAGAGGTGGAGGTTGCAGTGAGCCAAGATTGTGCCACTGGACTCCAGCCTGGGTGACAGAAAGAGACTTTGACTAAAAAAAAAAAAAATCTGATTTTTTTGGTATGCTTTATATACAGAATTATAGCTATCTATCTGTATCTATAATACACACACATATATACATATATGAATTTTTAATTCTCAGTAACCTCAGTTTCTAGCAATAATTTTTTTTTTTTTTTTTAGATGGAGTCTCACTCTGTCACCCAGGCTGGAGTGCAGTGGCATAATCTTAGCTCACTGCAACCTCCGCCTCCTGGATTCAGGCAATTGTCCTGCCTCAGCCTCCCAAGTAGCTGAGATTACAGGTGCCTGCCACCATGCCAGCTATCTGTTTTTTTTTTTTCTAGCAAGAGATTTTGAATTGTCACATATCAGTATTTCATGGATAAGAACCATTTCATAATTTTTGTTTTTATTTATTTATGTATTTATTTGAGACAGAGTTTCGCTCTTGCAACCCAGGCTGAAGTGCAGTGGTGTGATCTCGGCTCACTGCAGCTTCTGCCTCCTGGGTTCAAGTGATTCTCCTGTCTCAGCCTCCCAAATAGCTGAGATTACAAGCATGCGCCACCATGCCCGGCTAATTTTTTTTTTTTTTTTTTGTATTTTTAGTAGAGATGGGGTGTCACTATGTTGGCCAGGCTAATCTCGAACTCCTGACCCAGGTGATCTGCCCACTTCAGCCTCCCAAAGCGCTGGGATTACAGGCGTGAGCCACCATTTCATAATTTTTAGAAACATATTTCCCAGCTGGGAATAATGGCTCATTCCTATAATCCCAGCACTGTGGGAGGACAAGGTGGGAGGATTGCTTAAAGCCAGGAGTTTAAGACCAGCCTGGATAACAAAATGAGACCCCATCTTTACAAAAAATTAAAAAATTAGCCAGGCATGGTGGCACATGCCTTAGTCCCAGCTACTCAGGAGGCTAAGTAGGAGGATTGCTTGAACCCCAAAACTTGGAAATGATCTGGATACTTATGAGTACCTATCACTTAATTTAACATAACATTAAGATTTCAGGCCGGGCGCGGTGGCTCACGCTTGTAATCCCAGCACTTTGGAAGGCTGAGGCGGGCAGATCATGAGGTCAGGAGATCGAGACCACAGTGAAACCCCGTCTCCACTAAAAATACAAAAAATTAGCCGGGCGTGGTGGCGAGCACCTGTAGTCCCAGCTACACGGAGAGGCTGAGGCAGGAGAATGGCGTGAACCCGGGAGGCGGAGCTTGCAGTGAGCTGAGATTGCGCCACTGCACTCCAGCCTGGGCGACAGCGAGACTCTGTCTCAAAAAAAAAAAAAAAAAGATTTCAAGTTACATGGAAACTTTATTTATTAACATTTATCTCATTTACATTTACCTAATTAATCTATTTGTAATTGTTATAACAATTATACCTAGATTAGTTAGGAAAACTGATACATTAGATGAAACTAGTCATCTTTTCAAGTTGTTTCCCTGTTAACCATTTTTATAGAGTGTGACCATCAGGCGTTCACCTAAGAACCTTAAATTTAAATATATAGGTATTTTGTCTACAACTCAGAAGATACAGTTCTTTTCTTTTCTTTTCTTTTTTGAGACAGTTTTGCCCTTATTGCCTAGGCTGGCATGCAATGGCATGATCTCGGCTCACTGTAACCTCCGCCTCCCGGGTTCAAGTGATTCTCGTGACTCAGCCTCCCGAGTAGCTGGGATTACCGGAACGCGCCATCACGCCCGGCTAATTTTGTATTTTTAGTAGAGATGGGGTTTCTCCATGTTGGTCAGGCTGGTCTCGAACTCCCAACCTCAGGTGATCCGTCCGCCTCGGCCTCCCAAAGTGCTGGGATTATAGGCATGAGCCACCACGCCCGGCCTGATACAGTTATTTTCATTATACCAACAATATTGAACAAGACTATTATGTTTTTAGGTTGAATTTATAGTTTGATAACCTTTGTGACAAACCCTTACAGTTAAAACATCTAGTGGCACAAATATAAAACTGTCTAACCAGTAAATCCAGGCAAAAATGTATACTGAAAATTCTGAAGACATTTTTATTTTTATTCTACTACCAAATTTAAAATCAGCTTCTTTGTCAAAATTTACTTAAGTCACATTAACTAAAAGGCATTGAGTTAATTATTATATATGTTACATGAATGCTCATTTATCTAAGCCAATCTGAATAGAATTTCTTAAGGGAACTTTGGTTGATAATGCCATATTTTACCATGTAAACACAACATATAACATAATACATATGCATGTACATAAACATACCTAAACACATATACACACACAAGGCTCTTACTGAAAGAGGCCGGGCAAGGATCAGACTACACCGGTCGCGGTCAAGAGATCGTTATTGGAGGTATCAAGCAGAGAAGGAAGAGAAGAGAGAAGAGGAGAGGAGAGGGAAGAGGAGAGGAGAGGAGAGGAGAGGAGAGGAGAGGAGAGGAGAGGAGAGGGAAGAGGAGAGGAGAGGAGAGGAGAGGGAAGAGGAGAGGAGAGGGAAGAGGAGAGGAGAGGAGAGGAGAGGAGAGGGAGCTGCTGGTGTGCTGGGTTTTATATCCCTTGGGCCTACGTGGGGCGGGCCCAAGGGAAGGCGGGAGATGCTTCTTTCTGATTGGCCCTCCTTTGGCGGGTTCAGACAGTGCCCGGTCAAGGAGGGGAGAAGAACCCGGAACCGGCGCCATTAAGGTCCCCCTGTTACCTAACACTTATAGCTTTCATTTTAGAATTTTAGTCATAAGATAGTAAAACAAACACGAGTTTAAAAAAGACAGTTGGATCCAAATTACTTTTTGACAAAATGGGACCTGTTCACGTGGCTAAGTTTTTATTTGACCTGAAAGGTAATCTAACGAAGGTTGTGAACCAAAATTTTGGGCAAAACAGTTCCCATAGAAGTTTCAATTAAAAACAAACACTTTTTACTCTTTTTACAGTTTCAAATAAGTTTAGGGTTAAATATTTAAATGTTTACATTTTAGTTGAAACTGGCTGAATTGTGTAAGAAAAACAAAATCTCCAAGTGGCCTTGAATTCGTAACAAATCTGTCTTTTGTTTGCTGGTCTGGCTTGCTTGACTAGTCAATGCAGGCAGGGAAACATGTTAGCAGTTTTTTTCCATTGGCTTTTGCTTGTTTTAGCCTCTGTGTGGCAGACAAAACAATGTTTATGCTGGACAGAGATTTATTATTATTGCTCTGAACTCAAGATTTCAACCTGTTTAATCTAAGATTCTAACTTTCATAAATATTTATCTAGTTCCTTTTTTTAGGATATCAATCCTTCAATTAACTGTTCTATTAACCTAAGCAATTGTTAGTCAGGCAAACCTACTTTTACATTTTCAAGCAGTCTCCTGGTTGTCAGCTGTCATGGAGTTGTTGTAATTTATAAAGCCATTAATTTCAAAGCACTTTAAGAATTTTAAGCCAGGCATGGTGGCTCATGTCTGTAATTCCATCACTTTGGGAAGAGAAGGTGAATGGATTGCTTGAGGCTTGGAGTTCAAGACCAGCCTGGGCAACATGGGGGAGATGCCACTCCACCAAACCAAACAAAAACCAAAAAACAGAAATTAGCTGGGTGTGGTAGCACATGCCTGTAGTCCTGGCTACTTGGGAGCTGAGGTGAGAGGATTGCTTGAGCCTGGGAGGTCAAGGCTGCAGTGAGCCATGATCATGCCACTGCACTCCAGCCTGAGTGACAGAGTGAGACTACATCTCCAAAAAAAAAAAAAAAATGTGTCTGGGCACAGTGGCTCACGCCTGTAATCCCAGCACTTTGAGAGGCCAAGGCAGGCGGGTCTCTTGAGGTCAGGATACAATACCAGCCTGGGCAACATGGTGAAACCCCATCTCTACTAAAAATATAAAAATTAGTCAGGCGTGGGGGCGCATGCTTGTAATTCCAGCTACACGGGAGGCTGAGGCGGGAGAATCACTTGAACCCGGGAGGGGGAGGTTGCACTGAGCCGAGATTGTGCCACTGCACTCCAGCCTGGGAGACTGAGCAAGACTCCATCTCAAAAAAAAAAAAAAAAAAAAAAAAAAAAATCTTGGCTAGAATGCCGTAAGCAGTGAGTTTCACCTCAACACCTGAGGAAGAGTCAGCTGATTCAAAGTAGGCAGAAAAAAATAAAGAAATAAAGAGACAGAGAACTTTGAAGGCCCAACTCTATAGTTGCAGGACTTTAGAGCATTCAAATAATGATCATATGAGCTCTGAATTTTCACTGATGTAATTTACCCATCAGATTTTTTTGTTTGTTTGTTTGTTTGTTTGTTTTTGAGACAGAGTCTTGCTCTGTCGCCCAGGCTGGAGTGCAGCGGCGCCATCTTGGCTCACTGCAACCTCCGCCTCCCAGGTTCAAGTGATTCTCCTGCCTCAGCCTTCTGAGTAGCTGGGATTATAGGCGCGTGCCACCATGCCTGGCTAATTTTTGTTTCGTTTTGTTTTAGTAGAGATGGGGCTTCACCATGTTGGTCAGGCTGTTCTCGAACTCCTGACCTCGTGATCCACCCGCCTCGGCCTTCCAAAGTGCTGGGATTACTGTGCCTGGCCTACCCATCAGTTTTAAAATGTGCATGAGAATGAGCTGTAATATAGCAGGCTGGAGTCTCAGAAAACCTAGCATGCCTTAATGTTTGAAAATCCCTTCCTATTTCTTATAAGTTCTCAAGAGCAAAGAAAATCCTATAAATCCTTTTAGAG
Source organism: Hylobates moloch (assembly GCF_009828535.3). Lineage (NCBI taxonomy): Eukaryota > Metazoa > Chordata > Mammalia > Primates > Hylobatidae > Hylobates > Hylobates moloch. Next base: position 54,292,541 of record NW_026652284.1, read on the forward strand.
AATGTCAGAAGTTTGGACCAATGTTTTAGATGGTGGCAATCATCCTAGTTATTTTTAATTAGCCATACTGCACCCACCATTGAGAATGTTTGTTTTTGCTTTGGGGAGATTATTAGAAACAAGGAAGGAAAAAGAAATAATTTAGAGGTACACATAAACCAAAATGAAACCAAAATCGGAGTGCTCACAAAAAATGTAACCCAGGCATGCAGATCAAAATATTAAATCAGATGTGCAGGTAGAAACAAAAATAAATTTACCAGAAAAGACATGTGTCAGAGACAGAATGTAAATTCTGTAAACAGAGTATTCAGATAAGAAGAACTTTTGTCTGTTTTTTGTTTTGTTTTGTTTTGTTAGTATGTGACAGAGTCTCACTCTGTCACCCAGTCTAAAGCACAGTGGTGCCATCTCAGCTCACTGCAATCTCTGCCTCCTGGGCTTAAGCGATTCTCCTGCCTCAGCCTCCTGTGTAGTTGGGATTAGAAGCATGCACCATCACACCTGGCTAATTTTTGTATTTTTAGTAGAGATGGGGTTTCACCATGTTGGCCAGGCTGGTCTTGAACTCCCAACCTCAAGTGATCCACCTGCCTCGGCCTCCCAAAGTGCTGGGATTACAGGCGTGTGCCACCATGCCCAGCCAACTTTTGTCTTTATACCAGAATGGATTTGCCAGAAAACACAAAAAGTCTTTAATCATCCCAGGAGAAATGTAAGGTTCTATGTTAAGGCTGCCTCATATCCAAAACAAATCCGGAATGAAGTCAAAGTACCTCTACTGAAAAAGGAAGGTTTGGCCTGGGAGAAGATTCACGGGGCAGAAAAGGTGAGCTATGGAAGCAGGGAGCTCAAAGAGCTCAAGTGAGTACTACACACTGATTCCAAGAATTGTTGATCGTCTTCTTTTTCTTTGAGCCAGAGTCTTGCTCTGTCACCCAGGCTGCAGGGCAGTGGCACAATCTTGGCTCACTGCAAACTTCTCCTCCCAGGTTCAAGTGATTCTCGTGCCTCAGCCTCCCGAATAGCTTGGACTACAGGCGTGTACCACCATGGCTGGCTAATTTTTGTATTTTTAGTAGAAACGGGGTTTCTCTATGTTGGCCAGGCTGGTCTCAAACTCCTGACCACAAGTGCTCCACCTCCCTCAGCCTCCCAAAGTGCTGGGATTATAGGCATGAGCTACTGTGCCAGGCCATCTTTTTTTTTTTTTAAGCTGCAGTCTTTCATTTCATTTTATTTTTTCTTGTAAATTTTTTGTTCATTTGTTTGTAGAGATTCGCTCTGTTGCCCAGGCTGGTCTCAAACACCTGGGCTCAAGCAATCCTCTGACCTTGGGCCCTCAAAGTGCTGAGATGACAGGTGTGAGACACCGTACCAAGCCCTGGTTTTTGTTTGTCTGTTTTTTGAGACAGAGTTTCACTCTTGTCACTCAGGCTGGAGTGCAATGGCGCAGTCTGGGCTCACTGCAACCCTGCCTGCCGGGTTCAAGCGATTCTCCTGACTCAGCCTCCCGAGTAGCTGGGATTACAGGCGCCCACCATCACGCCTGGCTAATTTTTTGTATTTTTTTAGTAGAGACGGGGTTTCATCATGTTGGCCAGGCTTGTTTCAAACTCCTGACCTCAGGTGATCCATCCGCCTTGGCCTCCCAAAGTTCTGGGATTACAGGCATGAGCCACCGTGCCCAGCCAATTTTTTAAAAATCTTTTATAGCACATTTGCACTGCACCTTTTCTATGGTTAGATAGATTCAGATACACAGACACCTACTATTGTGTTATAATTGCCTACAGTATTCAGTACAGTAACATGCTATATAGTTTTGTAGCCTAGGTGCAATAGGCTGTACAATATAACCTAGGTGTATAGTAGGCTAGACCATCTAGGTTTGTGTAAGTACACTCTATGATATTCACACAACAAATTGCCTAACTATACATATCTCAGAATGTATCCTTGTCATTAAGTGACAGTCGACTTACTGTGACTACACTTAAATAAAGTACTTAGAATGGTAAAAATCACAAATTAAGATAAAAAGTAGAATGATGGTTTTCAGGGGCTAGGAGGAGTGGGAAATAGAGAGTTATTGTTTAATGGGAATATTGTTTCAGTTTCGCAAGATTTAAAGAGTTCTGGAGATACAGAGTGGTGATGGTTGCACAATATGAATATACTTAATACCACAGAACTATACAATTAAAAATGGTTAAGATGGTAAATTTTGTGTTATGTGCATTAACTGCAGTATAAAATATTGAAAAAAAACTAGTCAAATGATATAATGAAAGAGACAGATGCATGTACACAGCAACAAACAAGAAAAAATACTTGAACATATACTTAATGAGAAATGTGAAAACCTATATAAGGAAAATGTTAAAACATTCCTGAAAGACACAAAAGTAAGCTTGAACAAATAGTCATTTTTTTTCTTTTTTTGTGGGGGGAGGGAAGACAGAGTCTTGCATGGCTTACACACGTGAGCCACCACGCCCAGTCAATTCTGTTCTTTTTTAACAGGGCCTACCCTCAGGAGAAACTACTTGATAGTTTCTGTGCCAGAAAGTAGGAAATTGCTCGCAAAATGACGAGGACATATAAAAAGGACCCATGATCCCTCTTCAAGGGATTCCCATTGGACATATTGAGACGCTTTGGACATTCAAAGCAATAATAATGGTAATGGATTGCCGGGCGCAGTGGCTCACGCTGTAATCTCAGCACTTTGGGAGGCCGAGGTGGGCGGATCACCTGAGGTCAGGAGTTCGAGAGCAGCCTGGCCAACATGATGAAACCCTGTCTCTACTAAAGATACAAAAAAATTAGCCGAGCCTGGTGGCAGGTGCCTGTAATCCCAGCTACTCAGGAGGCTGAGGCAGGAGAATCGCTTGAACCCGGGAGGCGGAGGTTGCAGTGAGCCGAGATCGCGCCATTTACTCCACCCTGGGTGATAGGGCAAGACTCCGTCTCAAAAAAAAAAGAAAAAAATGGTAATGGATTATAAAACACTGATTTATAAAAAAATTGTAAATCATAGCAATAATCCAAAAGAAAGAGGAGAGGGGAAAGTTCTTTTTTACAGAAGAACGTAGCTAATAAATGAAGAAACAATTATAGAATTAGAAAATTACCATTGTGCAAACTCCGATGAAGTACAAAGATCATCAATGGACACTAATACCATTAGATAAAATGTTGTTGAAGAACAAAATAGTCACAAAGTATCAAAGTATCAACTCTCTGATCACTCATACATTTTAAAGCCAGAAACATATCTTTATTAATAGAGAGATCTGGCAAATAGAACATGACCCAAGTGATCAAACTTAGCATTGCTAATGATAGGACTGATATTATGTACCTCTTGATCGGATAGTATACAGCATTGCTTATTTAGTATTCTTTGACTAAAGTTTTAACCTGAATCAATCATGAAGGAAAAATCAGTCAAACTCAGATTGTGAGAGATTCTGTAACACAGTTGGCCTGGGCTCTTCAAAAATGTCAGTATAAGGCCAGGCACTTTAGGAGGCCAAGGCAGGGGTATTGCCTAAGCTCAGCAGTTGGAGGCTGCAGTGTGCCATGATTTTGCCATTGCACTCCAGCCTGGATGACAGCAAGACTCTGTCTCAAAAAAAAGAAAGAAAGGCCAGGTGCAGTGGCTCATGCCTGTAATCTCAGCACTTTGGGAGGCTGAGGCGGGCAGATCACTTGAGGCAAGGAGTTCGAGGCCAGTCAGGCCCACATGGTGAAACCCCGTCTCTAGTAAAAATACAAAAATTAGCTAGGTGTGATGGCGCAGGCCTGTAGTCCCAACTACTCAGGAGGCTGAGGCAGGAGAATTGCTTGAACCTGGGAGGCGGAGGTTGCAGTGAGCGAAGATTGCGTCATTGCACTCCAGCCTGTGCAGCAGAGTGAGACTCCATCTCAAAAAAAAGAAAAAAAAAGAAAGAAGAAAAAAATTCATTACAATGAAAAAAAAGGGGGAGGATTGCTCTATAATGAAAAGATTTAAGAGAAAACCATTAAAGGCAATAATTAATCTTCAGTAAATTCCAGTTTAAAAAAAGTATGGGGATAATAGGGGAAATAGTAATGTTGTTGTATGAAAGTTGAATTACCTTATTGTATCAACCATACAGTAGTTATAAAGAAAGTCCCAGTCCCTAGTAGAAACATGCTGACATATTTATGGATGAAGTGTGAGGATTCTGCAATTTACTGACAAATGATCCATGAAAAATACAAATTTTGTGGCTGGGCATAGTGCCTTAGCCCTGTAATCCCAGCACTTTGGAAGGCTAAGGCGGGTGGATCACTTGAGGTCAGGAGTTGGAGACTAGCCTGGCCAACATGGCGAAAACCCATCTCTACTAAAATTACAAAAATTAGCCGGGCGTGGTGGTAGAAGCCTGTAATTCCAGCTACTCGGGAGGCTAAGATAGAAGAATCACTTGAACCCAGGAGGCAGAGGTTGCAGTGAGCCGAGATTGCACTACTGCACTACAGCCTGGGTGACAGAGCGAGATTCTGTCTCAGAAAAAAAAATACAAATTTTGTGAACACATGCACAAATATATGTATTTATATTATATACAATGAGAGATGGAGAAATACATAGAGAAATATATAATTTTTTTTTTGAGAGAAGTCTTGCTCTTGTACCCCAGGCGGGCGTGCAAGGGCGTGATCTCAGCTCATTGCAACCTCCGCCTCCCGGGTTCAAGCAATTCTCCTGCCTCAGCCTCCCAAGGAGCTGGGATTACAAGTGCCTGCCACCACGCCTGGCTAATTTTTGTATTTTTAGTAGAGACGGAGTTTCACCATGTTGGCCAGGATGGTCTCAAACTCCTGACCTCAGGTGATCCACCCGCCTCGGCCTCCCAAAGTGCTGGGATTACAGGCGTGAGCCACCGTGCCTGGCCTCTATAGATAATTTTGATGGTTAATTTCTTGCTTTTTTTTTTTTTTTGAAACAAGGTCTAACTCTGTTGCCTAGGTTAGAGTGTGGTGTCTCGATCACTGCTCACTGCAGCCTTGACCTCCCAGGCTTGAGTGATTCTCCAACCTTAGCCTCCCAAGTAGCTGGGACTACAGGCACATGCCACCATGCTGAGTTCATTTTTCTATTTTTAGTAGAGACAGGGTTTCACCATGTTGCCAAGGCTGATCTCAAACTCCTGGGCTCAAGCAATCCCTCTGCTTTGGCTTTCCAAAGTGCTGGGATTACCAGTGTGAGCCACTGTACCTGGCCTGATAATTTCAAGTATCAATTCTTCTAGGCTATAGTACCTAACTTATAATCAAACACTCATTTAGGTGATGCTGTGAAGGTATTTTGTAAACCTAGTTAACATGTATAATCTGTTGACCTTCGTAAAATTTACCCTCAGTAATCTGTGTGAGGCTTCATTCAATCAGTTGAAGGCTTTAAGAGCAAAAACAGGTTTTTCCTGGAGAATAATCTCCCTTAAGATTGCAGCATCAACTCCTTTCTGAGTTGCCAGCTTGCCACCCTACCCACCAGATTTCAGACTTGCCAGCCCCCACATTGCATGAGCCAATTCTTTAAAACATATATGCAGATTGAGAGAGAGAATTATTTCTATATAGAGATACAGATAGATGATAGATATTGATATAGATACAGTCTCTTGGCTCTGGTTTTTTGGAAAATATTGACTGATAGAATAATATAGATACATATATACATAACAGATACATATATGTATATATAAAGACAGACATACAGCAAATGTGACAAAATGTTAACTGACACACATAAGCGAAGAGTATTCATTGTACTGTTCTTTTAACTTTTTTCAAGGTATGAAAATTTTTATAATAAAAAATTGGGAGAAAAGATTAAAAAATGTAATTTAGGCCTGGTAAGGTGGCTCACACCTGTAATCTCAGCACTTTGGGAGGCCAAAGTGGGAGGATTACTTGAGGTCAGGAGTTCGAGACCATCCTGGCCAACATGGTGAAAGCCCATCTCTACTAAAAATACAAAATTATCCAGGCGTGGTGGCAGGCGCCTATAATCCCAGCTACTTGGGAGGCTGAGGCAGGAGAATTGCTTGAACCTGGGAGGTGGAGGTTGCAGTGACCCAAGATCATGCCACTGCACTCCAGCATAGGCAACAGAGTGAGACTCTGTCTCCAAAAACAAAAATGTAATTTAATAAAATTGTTTGTTAGGGTAATACTGATCATTCAGCTCAGAGGTGACAGGGAGAGTCTGTCTCAAAAAAAAAGTATTTTAATAAAATTTTTTGTTAGGATAATACTGATCAATCAGCTCAGAAACTTATCCTAATGAAAATACTAAAATTTAAATATAAATGAAAACTCCTATAGATACTGACTTTAAAAAAATCAAGAACAAATCAGTCTGGCATCAGAATTCTCCGTTGTAGCTGGGTTTGGTGGCTTATGCCTATAATCTCAGCACTTTGGGGCACCAAGGCGGGCAGATCACATGAGGTCAGGAGTTCTAGACCAGCCTGGCCAACATGGCGAAACCCCATCTCTACTAAAAACACAAAATTAGCTGGGCGTGGTGGCGCATGCCTGTAGTCCCAGCTACTTGGGAGGCTGAGGCAAGAGAATTGCTTGAGCCTGGGAGGCAGAGGCTGCAGTGAGCCAAGATTATGCCGCTGCACGTTAACCAGTATCTAAAGGAAATTCTTCAAAGAAAGAATAATGTGACCCCAAATTTAAAATCCTCTAAGCAAAAGCTCATGGAATTTAGTTTCAGAGCCCTTTTGTAACCAACTAAAAAAAGAAAAAAACATTTTCTTTGAGACGGAGTCTCACTGTTGCCTAGGCTGGAGGCAGTGGTATGATCTTGGCTCACTGCAACCTCCGTCCACCTTCTGGTTTCAAGTGATCCTTCTGCCATAGTCTCCCAAGTAGCTGGGATTACAAGCGTGCACCACCATGCCTGACTAATTTTTGTATATATAT
>NW_026652284.1:54299915-54507336 GCF_009828535.3 Hylobates moloch
AAATTGTTTGTTAGGGTAATACTGATCATTCAGCTCAGAGGTGACAGAGGGAGAGTCTGTCTCAAAAAAAAAGTATTTTAATAAAATTTTTTGTTAGGATAATACTGATCAATCAGCTCAGAAACTTATCCTAATGAAAATACTAAAATTTAAATATAAATGAAAACTCCTATAGATACTGACTTTAAAAAAATCAAGAACAAATCAGTCTGGCATCAGAATTCTCCGTTGTAGCTGGGTTTGGTGGCTTATGCCTATAATCTCAGCACTTTGGGGCACCAAGGCGGGCAGATCACATGAGGTCAGGAGTTCTGGAAACCCCATCTCTATAAAAACACAATTAGTGGGGTGGTGGGATGCCTGGCTGAGGCAAGAGAATTGCTTGAGCCTGGGAGGCAGAGGCTGCAGTGAGCCAAGATTATGCCGCTGCACGTTAACCAGTATCTAAAGGAAATTCTTCAAAGAAAGAATAATGTGACCCCAAATTTAAAATCCTCTAAGCAAAAGCTCATGGAATTTAGTTTCAGAGCCCTTTTGTAACCAACTAAAAAAAGAAAAAAACATTTTCTTTGAGACGGAGTCTCACTGTTGCCTAGGCTGGAGGCAGTGGTATGATCTTGGCTCACTGCAACCTCCATCCACCTTCTGGTTTCAAGTGATCCTTCTGCCATAGTCTCCCAAGTAGCTGGGATTACAAGCGTGCACCACCATGCCTGACTAATTTTTGTATATATATTTTTTTTGTTTGGTTTTGTTTTTGAGACGGAGTTTCGCTCTTGTTGCCTGGGCTGGAGTGCAATGGCGCAATCTCCTCTCATTGCAACGTCCGCCTCCCAGGCTCAAGCAATTCTCCTGTCTCAGCCTCCTGAGTAGCTGGGACTACAGGCACCCACCACCACGCCCGGCTAATTTTTGCATTTTTTAGTAAAGACGAGGTTTCACCATGTTGGCTGGGCCGGTCCTGAACTCCTGACCTTAGGTAATCCACCTGCCTTGGCCTCCCAAAGTGCTGGGATTACAGGTGTGAGCCACCTCTCCTGGCATTTTTAAATTTTTAGTAGAGACGGGGTTTCACTATGTTGGCCAGGCTGTTCTCAAACTCCTGACTTCATGTGATCTGCCCGCCTTGGCCTCCCAAAGTGCAAGGATTACAGGCGTGAGCCACTGTGCCTGGTCTTCTCATTTGCTTTTATTTGTACATCAATTTTAGCATGTATCGCTATTAGCCTTAGATCGTAAGTAATTACAATTGTGTATGTCTATATCATTGCATAGTTGCATTTGCCTGTTTCTCTTACAGATTGTGGCACACTAGACATTTTTATTTCCCATAAATCCTAGGACAGAGACTTGTACATAACCAAGTTGATAAATATTTACTCTAACTAAGTTGAACCCTACAGATTGCATATCCATGCGGCTGTGTGATTTAGAGAGAAAGACATGATTGAATATTGGCTCTACCACTTATTTACCTGCTGTGTGACCTTGGGCAAGTCATTTAATTTCTGAGTTTGTTTCCTCAACAGCAAAACATGGGAATAGTTATCTGGGTGTGGTGGCATGTGCCTGTAGTCTGAGCTACTCAGGAGGCTGAGGAAAGATGATTGCCTGAACTCAAGAGTTCGAGGCTACAGTGAGCTATTATCATGCCACTCCAGCCTGTGCAACAGAGTAAGACCCTGTCTCAACAAAGGGGGGTGGGGTAGGAGAATTGTTAAATACCTTCTACTTTATGATTAAAAGACATAATATGTATAAGGGTACCTAGCCCAGAGTGGTCTCAGAGTACAGTTTTTTAAATAGAAAGTTTTCTTAACTACAAAAAGGAACATAGAATTAACACATATTGGCTGGGCGTGGTGGCTCATGCCTGTAATCCCAGCACTTTGGGAGGCTGAGGCAGGCAGATCACCCGAGGTCAGGAGTTCAAGACCAGCCTGTCCAACATGGTGAAACCCTGTATCTACTGAAAATACAAAATTAGCTGGGCGTGGTGGTGTGTGCCTGTAATCCCAGCTACTCGGGAGGCTGAGGCAGGAGAATTGCCCCGTTGCACTCCAGCTCTGGGCGACAGAGCAAGACTCTGTCTCAGAAAAAAAAAAAAATTAATACATATTAAATAACCTGAGCTTCCCAAAAATAAATAATTGCGAAATAAATGAATGCTAAATTTTCCATCATTTTCTGCCTGATAAAAAAGTATCCTACAGTATTACAGTAGGGGTATTTAATTGAAGGCCAGGCGTGGTGGCTCACAGCTGTAATCCCAGCACTTTGGGAGGCTGAGGTGGGTGGATCACGAGGTCAGGAGATCGAGACCAGGCTGACCAACATGGTGAAACCCCATCTCTACTAAAAATATAAAAATTAGCCAGGTGTGGTGGTGGGCGCCTGTAATCCCAGCTGCTCGAGAGGCTGAGGCAGGAGAATCGCTTGAACCTGGGAGGCGGAGGTTGCAGTGAGCTGAGATTGCGCCACTGCACTCCAGCCTGGGCTACAGAGAGAGACTCGTCTCAAAAAAAAAAAAAAATAAATAAGAAAAGAAAAGAAAAGAAAAACCCCCAAAATCAAGTGAGCAATCAAAGTACCTCACCTTCATATCTGCTTCAACAAGATAATTCTGAAAGAAATAATAAGGAATGATAGAAACGGGCTGCTACAGGATGCAGGGGCCTCAGTTCCCTAGTCCATGAGAATTGAAGGAGTCCAGATTGAGCCCCACACATACACAGTAACCTAAGGCACCTCTGCAGTACAGCAGGGAAAGAATGGCCTTTTCAGTCAACGATACTGGGTCGACTGGATATTAATGTGAAAGAAAATAAATCTTAGCCAACCTCTAATACCATAGAGAAACATTAATTCTAGATGGATCGTAATTCTAAATGTGAAAGGGAAAACTACACTTTCTAGAAGGAAACATAAGAGAATAGCTCTGTGACCTTCAGGTAAACAAAGATTTCTTAAACAGAACAAACAAAGCACTCAACAGAAAGAAAAAATATACATTTATTTTTATTTATTTGTATTTCTTGAGACGGAGTTTTGCTCTTGTTGCCCAGGCTGAAGTACAGTGGCGCGATCTTGGCTCACTGCAACCTCCACCTCCTGGGTTCAAGCAATTCTCCTGCCTCAGCCTCCCAAGTAGCTGGGATTACAGGGATGCATCACCGCACCCAGCTAATTTTGTATTTTTTTAGTAGTGATGGCGTTTCATGTTGGTCAGGCTGGTCTTGAACTCCTGACCTCAGGTGATCTGCTGCCTCATCCTCCCACAGTGCTGAGATTACAGGTGTGAGCCACCGTGCCCAGCCTTAAAAAATTATTTATTTATTTATTTTTTTATTATTTTTTGAGATGGAGTCTCACTCTGTCATCCAGGCTGGAGCTCAGTGGCCCCATCTCAGCTCACTGCAACCTCCGCCTCCCAGGTTCAAGCGATTCTCCTGCCTCGGCCTCCCGCACAGTTGAGATTACAGGCATGCCATCATCGTGACCGGCTAATTTTTGCATTTTTAGTAGAGATGGGTTTTCACCAGGTTGGCTAGGGGGGTCTCAAACTCCTGACCTTCAGTGATTTGCCTGTCTCGACCTTCCAAATTGCTAGGATTACAGGCATGAGCCACCATGCCAGGCCTAGAAAAAAATAATCTAAATGATCTTATAATTAAGAACTTTTGTTCACAAAAATTCAACATTAACAGAGTGAAAGCCAAACCACAGACTAATAGAATATATTTTAATATGTATAGTAAAAAACAAAGTATATATATAAAGAAGTCATATAAACCAATGAGAAAGAGACAGGCAACCCAACAGAAAACCAGGAAAACGGTCTGGTGTGGTGGCTCATGCCTGTAATCCCAGCACTTTGGGAGGCTGAGGCCAGTGGATTGCTTGAGCCCAGGAGTTTGAGACCAGCCTGGGCAACATAGTGAGACGCTCCATCTCTACAAAAAATACAAAAATTAGCCAGCTGTGGTGGTGTGCACCTGTGTTCCCAGCTACTTGGGGGGTTGAGGTGGGAGGATTGCTTGAGCCCAGGAGGCAGAGGTTGAAGGGAGCCAAGATCACAGCACTGCATTCCAGCCTGGGAGACAAGAGACCCTGCCAAAAAAAAAAAAAAAAAAAAAGCTGAACATATGCATTCCCTATGAATCAGCAATTTTACTTCTGGGTATTTCTGAGTATTTACACAAAATGCATATAATTTGAGCACCAAACGTCATGTACAAAAATGTTCACAGTAGCTTTATGCATAACAGCTCAAAACTGGAAACAACCTAAATGTCTATCAACAGTAGAATTGATAAACTTGTGTCACACACACGCACACGTGCACACACACACACACACACACACAATGAAATACTTCACAGCAGTGCAAAAAAACTATTTCTAAATGCCACAGAGATGAATCTCACAAACAATGCTGGGCAAAAAATGCCAGAAATGGCTGTGAATGGGGGCTTATGCTTGTGATCCCAGCACTTTGGGAGGCTGAGGCAGTCAGACTGCTTGAAGCCAGGAGTTCGAGACCAAATTTGGGCAGCATGGTGAGACCCCATCTCTACAAAAAATACAAAAATTAGCCAGGTGTGGTGATAGGTGCCACACAAGTCCCAGCTACTCAAGAGGCTGAGGTGGGGGGATCACTGGAGCCTGGGAGGTCAAGGCTGCAGTGAGTCATGATTGCACCACTGCACTCCAGCCTGGGCGAGAGTGAGATCCTGTCTCAAAAAAAAAAAAGCATTCAGCTGCCTGATAGCAAAGTTTCTCTCTTATATCAAATACAGTTCACCCCTTGTAGACTTGCACTTCTGGAAAAAAAAGAAAGGCTACTGCCTAAAATAATGCAATGATTCTTGTGTAATAAATAATGCACTAGCCATACCCCCACAGAGGAGCAACTCAATGTCTTGGCAATTATTAAAATTTTTTTTTTTTTTGAGATGGAGTCTTGCTCTGTTTCCCTGGCTGGAGTGCATTGGCGCGATCTCTGCTCACTGCAACCTCCCCCTCCCGGGTTCAAGTGATTGTCCTACCTCAGCCTCCTGAGTAGTGGGGATTACAGGGTTGCACCACCATACCCAGCTAATTTTTGTATTTTTAGTAGAGACAGGGTTTCACCATGTTGGCCAGTCTGGTCTTGGAGTGCTGACCTCCGGTGATCCGCCTGCCCTGGCCTCCCAAAGTGCTGGGCTTACAGGTGTGAGCCACCTCGCCCGGCCAATTATTAAATTTTAAAAAATTATTTATTTTTTTGAGACAGGGTCTCACTCTGTTGCCCAGGCTGGAGCGTAGTGGTGCCATAATGGCTCACTTCACCTCAACCTCACCTTAGTGATTCTCCCACCTTAGCCCCCTAAGCAGCTGGGGCTCTCCCCGCAGGGTAATGAGCTCACCCTGCAGGTAACTCCAGGTAAGGGTGTTCCTGCTTCTTCACTCCAAGAAGATGGCAGCAGATTTGGCCATTGAGGAGAGTCACTGGGGTTGGGAAAATCAGTCCTGTTTAACTTTTGAGGTTCCCACTCTTTTCTCCATCAATGTGCCATATTTTACATGGCAAGTATCAACTCAACTGACATTTTAATTCAGCTTCTTATTTGATTAAACTTCAAGTTTGCTTTTTCAATTATCAGAAAGCTGTCTGTGGCTGAAGAAGAGTACTAGAAATTTCCTAGGAAGATTCTGACTGTGCCTGGCAATGAGATTCAGAGATTTAAGGTTGTACTCTTTCTTTAATCCATCCAGTACCACGAAAAGCAACCATTTCACTTCTCAGGCTATAAATTATGAAAGTTCACATTTTCCATCCTGGGGTTTTTTTTTTTTTTCATTAGATAAGAGTTTAATTGAAGCAAGATCAGCCACACCACGTGGGAGATGGAGTTATTACTCAAATCAACCTTGCTGAAGGCTCAAAGGTTAGAGGTTTTTCAAAAACAGTTTGATGGGCAGCTGGCTAGTGTATGGGTGCTACTGATTGGTTGGGGATGCAATCACAGGGGTGTAAAAAATGGTCTTCATGCACTGAGTCTGCTTCTGGGTGGAAGCCACAGGACCAGTGGAGTCACAGGTCCAGGTGGGGCCATCCGGTTGTTAGAAATGCAAAAGCCTGAAAAGACATCTCCAAAGGCCGATCTTCATTTCTACAATGGTGATGTTATCTACAGGAGTAATTGGGGAAGTTGCAAATCTATGACCTCTAGAATAATGGCTGAATTCAGGCCACTCTCATTCACCTAACTTGGTGGCCTTTTATTAGTTTCATGAGGGCAGTTTAGTTTTGGGGAGGATGATTATCTTTTTTTTTTTAAACTTTTAAGTTCAGGGGTACATGTGCAGGATGTGCACACAGGTAAATATGTGCCATGGTGGTTTGCTGCACAGATCATCTCAATACCTAGTTATTAAGCCCAGAATCCATTAGCTATTCTTCCTGATGCTCTCCCTCCCCCACCCCCATCCTGTTTTATTTATTTATGTTATTATTATTTTTTTGAGACAGGGTCTTGCTCTGTCACCCAGGCTGGAGGCTGGAGTGCAGTGGCACAATCTCTGCTCACTGCAACCTCTGCCTGCTGTGCTCAAGCAATCCTCCCACCTCAGCCACCAAGTAGCTGGGATTTCGGGGTGTGCTACCATGCCTGGCTCTGGCTAATTTTTGTATTTTTTGTAGATACGGGGTTTCGCCATGTTGCCTAGGCTAGTCTTGAACTCCTGAGCTCAAGCGATCTGCCTGCCACAGCTTCTCAAAGTGCTGAGATTACAGGCGTGATCTACGCACTCAGCCCTATCCTGTGTTTTGATAGGTGCATTGCAAGCATCCAAAGCTCTGCCCTCAATGGGCACTATATATATATATACTTTTTTTTTTTTTTTTTTTTTGAGACGGAGTAGCTATTGCTCAGGCTGGAGTGCAGTGGCATGATCTCAGCTCACTGCAAGCTCTGCCTCCCAGGTTCACGCCATTCTCCTGCCTCAGCCTCCTGAGTAGCTGGGACTACAGGCACCCGCCACCACGCCTGGCTAATTTTTATTTTTTTGTATTTTTAGTAGAGACAGGGTTTCACCGTGTTAGCCAGGATGGTCTTGATCTCCTGACCTCGTGATCCACCCGCCTCGGCCTTCCAAGGTGCTGGGATTACAGGCGTGAGTCACCGTGCCCGGCCTTCCTTCCTCCCTCCCTCCCTGCCCTTTTTTTTTTTTTTTTTAGAGTCTCGCTCTGTCACCCAGGCTGGAATGCAGTGTCGCGATCTTGGCTCACTGCAACCTCCGCCTCGCTGGTTCAAGCAATTCTTCTGCCTCAGCCTCCCGAGTAGCTGGGATTACAGACGTACGCCACGACGCCTGGCTAATTTTTGTATTTTTAGTAGAGAAGGGGTTTCACCATGTTGTTTAGGCTGGTCTGGAACTCCCAACCTCAGGTGATCCACCGGCCTTGGCCTCCCAAAGTGCTGGGATTACAGGTATGAACTTCCGTGCCTGGCCCATCATTGCTTTCTTAGAATAAACATTATTTAATCATGGTGTAATGGTCGTTGACTACAGTCTGGGTTTGATTTGTTAGTATTTTATTCCGGATTATTGCTTCTATTTGCCTGTGGACCTCTTTTTTAGAGGGTAGCATTCTCACAGTTTGTTTATCAGGATTATATCAGCTTCATAACATTGACTTGGAAATTTGCCATTTTTTTCTATATGCTAGAACAGTTTAGTGTGGGAATCATGTTACTTAAAGATTAAAATACACTCAACCATAAAACAGTCATCTCATGCCTCTTTGGAAGAGATCTCTTAAACTTTTCTCTATTTCTGGGTATATAACCTTTCTCCTAGCAACATATCTATGCATTTTTGCTTTCTTATTTTTCCCTTGGTATGTCCTACAAGTTCATCTACTGTTTTGAACCAGCTCTCTTATATCCTGCTGATTTACTGAGTCCTATTTTCTAATTGTTTCTATTTTTGCTAATTCTTTTATCCTACTTTCCTTAGCATTTTCTTCAGATTTTTTGAACTTAGTCACTTTTCTTTACTAGTTATTTTGATGTTTAAATGTTCAATGGGGTCTTCTGAGTTTATACCTAGCAGAATTGCTGATCATATGGTAATTCTATTTAACTTTTAAAAGAACTGCCAAACTTTATCACAGCAGCTGGACCATTTTACATTCCCACCAGCAATGCATACATCCTGGACAATATTTGCGATTGCAGCTATGGTATCTCATTGTGGTTTTGATTAGAATTTCCCTGATGACTCATGACTTGAGCATCTTTTCATGTATTGTTGAGGTTATCTGTATATCTTCTTTGAAGAAATGACTATTCAGAAGCCACTATCATTTTTCATAGAATGCCAAGTATCTAGATTGGCAACTAACAATCTAGAATTCAGCTTTCCTGCTTCCAATTCAGTATCCTTTCCTGAGAGTGGGGGACTGGATGATGTGTAGACATCCCCAGTCAGGCTACTTAAGACCAAATCTTTTATTTCAGCACTTATACACAGATAGTTAAGATGTAACACCAAAGGACCCAGAGGAATATAGAGACACTACCCTTACACATCTATAAGTTTAATTTAACCCCATAAACATTTACTGAATGCTCACTATGTGTAAAGCATCTGTGCTCGGCACTGGAGGAGATACTGAGATAAACGCTACTTCAAACAAACAAACAAAGGCCAGGCGTGGTGGCTCACGCCTGTAATCCCAGCACTCTGGGAGGCCGAGGCAGGAAGATCACGAGGTCATGAGTTCAAGACCAGCCTGGACAATATGGTGAAACCCCATCTCTACTAAAAATACAAAAATTAGCTGAGTGTGGCGGCACACACCTGTAGTCCCAGCTACTCGGGAGGCTGAAGCAGAAGAATCTCTTGAAGCTGGGTGGCGGAGGTTGCAGTGAGCCAAGATCACGCCACTGCACTCCAGGCTGGGCCACAGAGTGAGACTCCGTCTCAAAAAAAACACACACACAAAAAAACAAAAACAAGACACAGATTAGCTGGGTGTGGTGGCAGGCGCCTGTAATCCCAGCTACTCGGGAAGCTGAGGCAGAGAGAACTGCCTGCACCCAGGAGGCAGAGGTTGCAGTGAGCGGAGATCGCACCACTGCACTTCAGCCTGGGCAATGGAGTGAGACTCCATCTTAACAACAAACAAACAAACAAACAAACCCCACTCCTACTCTCATTCCTGCTGTCTTACAATCTAGTCTTTAGAAGATATACCTAGGACAAAAACTGCCACTAGGAAAATAATGAAAATGTAGTTACATTTGAAAACAAATCATGTAACTTTAAATTGTGGTTTCATAAGCTTTTGGCCTTTTATGACTCAAAGTACAGCCATTCCACCAGTCCATGTCACTTCATGGACCCAAATCTTTAGGAATAGGTTTTCATCAGACAATACCACCACTGTTGTGGTGGTACTTTATCAGGTAGATCCTATTCTCGTCCAGAAGAGGAAAATCATCTTTCAGTGTGATGTTGCAAAAATACCAACACGTTGGAAGCACAATGCTTAAATCCTGTCCACTTTGAGTGGAGTAACAGAGATAATGTTTTGCATTGTATGACAGCAGTTTTATAAAATCCATTTGAATTACAATTTTGATGCAGCTTCTTTCTTCAAAAAGCAAATGCTTGGTGACTGCTTTACCAAAGAAAATTGAATAGAGGCTACCTTGTGAAATTAGTGTTTTCACAAATATACTAGAAGGAAATATTTGAAGTCATGTTAAAGACAATTTGATTAATTACTTTTATTTCCAAGGTTAGGCTAGCAACTTTAAATTTTGTTCTGTGACATGACCACTATCTGAGCCAGTTACTGGCTATGTGAGAAAGCTACTCTAATTCCTTTAGTTGTGCATCTTCTTCCAACCCAGCCTGGCCACTCACCTCTATTCAGAAGGTGTGGACAAAAAATATTTTACTGACTATTGCAAAACACTGAAAAAAAAGTATCTCCCACCACTGAGGCTATTCAAAAGAACATTTATTATAAGCTCTAAAGGCAGTTCCAGAAACATTTTGAGCAACAATAGCCTTATTAAATGAAGGATGATGTTCATTTATATAGAAATATTATATATATATATTTCTTAAAGTATTTATGTTATAGGCACATCTCATGCATTAATTCCCGACCTCAGTTTGCCATTTTAATATTCTGTATATTGTGTATTTGAATACTTTAACAAAGATGATTTTCATTTCTTGGAGTGGTTCTCTAAAATCTAAGCACCATGTTTGTTCTAATTAACCTGAACTACGATCTGGATCTAGACTCTCACTGAAAGTTAGCTTGTGACCTTAAACTCTCATGGTTTTGTCTTGGACCCTTGTTTTTTAAAAGAAAACTCCACACTGAAAATCAAAAGGGAACATAATGGGATACAAATGGTAGCTTTAAGAAACTAAAGAAAGCTGAATTTTCACAAATTGTTGAATGAAATTATGGAAAGACAAAAATTGCTCTTGATGGTCTGAAGAAAATGCACTTTCCAATTCAAAATTATACTTCATGGAAGCACATTCTTGCCATTTTCTACAGCAGAAATTACACTACACTGATTTAAAAGACATTTGATTATTAATCTACATCAAAATGCCTATAGTTGAAATCCTACTGATGTATTAAAAAAACAAAAACAAAAACAAAAAACTAACAGTGGATCTGAGCCAGTTAGTATGTGTAGGCAGGATTAACCACAAGCTTTACTTCATGTAAAAAGGAGGCTCTGATTAGATCTTAAATAATTTTGATTAAAAAGTCACCAAATTTGAATTCTTATCCTCACCTGTCATCTTATGCATGCTTTTCTAAATAACGAAGCAACAAAACGTATCTCAAGTCTTAGCATATAAAATATATATAGGTCAAATGTAACAAAGTATTTTTTATATTAAAATAACTGCAAGCATCTAATACTATAGGTCAAATGTAACAAAGTATTTTTTATATTAAAATAACTGCAAGCATCTAATACTATAAAGAGGGTGATATGGTTTGGCTGTGTCCCCACCCAAATGTCATCTTGAATTCCCACGTGTTGTGGGAGGGACCCAGTGGGAAGGTAACTGAATCATAGGGGGCAGGTCTTTCACATGTTGTTCTCATGAATGAATAAGTCTCATGAGAGCTGATGATTTTAGAAAAGGGGAGTTTCTCTGCACAAGATCTCTTCTCTGGTCTGCTGGCATGTGAGATGTGCCTTTCACCTTCCACCATGATTGTGAGGCCTCCCCAGCTGCACGTTTTTTTTTTTTTTTTTTTGGTAAATTGCACAGTGTTGGGTATGTCTTTATCAGCAGCATGAAAATGGACTAATACAGTAAATTGGTACCAGGAGAGTGGGGTGCTGCTGAAAATGTACCCAAAATGTGGAAGTGACTTTGAAACTGGGTAACAGGCAGAGGCTGGAACAGTTTGGAGGGCTCAGAAGAAGACAGAAAAATGTGGTAAAATTTGGAACTTCCTAGAGACTTGTTGAATGGCGTTGCCCAAAATGCTGATAGCAATATGGACAATAAAGTCCAGGCTGAGGTGGTCTCAGATGGAGATGAGGAACTTGTTGGGAACTAGAGTAAAGAAGACTCTTGACAAGTTTTAGCAAAGAGACTGGTAGCATTTTGCCCCTGCACTAGAGATTTGTGGAACTTTGAACTTGGGAGAGATGATTTAGGGTATTTAGTGGAAGAAATTTCTAAGCAGCAAAGCATTCAAGAGGTGACTTGGGTGCTGTTAAAGGCATTTTTTTTTTAAGGCATTCAGTTTTATAAGGGAGGCAGAGCGTAAAAGTTTGGAAAATTTGCAGCCTGAAAATGCAATAGAAAAGAAAATTCCATTTTCTGAGGAGAAATCTAAGCCTGCAGCAGAAATTTGCGGTAACAAGTAACAAGGAGCAGATGTTAATCCCCGACAATGGGAAAAATGTCTCCAGGGCATGTCAGAGGTCTTCATGGCAGCCCCTGTCATCACAGGCCTGGAGGCCTAGGAGGAAAAAGTGGTTTCAGGGTGGGCACAGTGGCTCATGCCAGTAATCTCAGCACTTTGGGAGGCCAAGGTGGGCGGATCACTTGAGATCACAAGTTCGAAACCAGCCTGGCCAACATAGCAAAATCCCATCTCTACAAAAAATACAAAAATTAGGTAGGCGTGTCAGCACAGCATGTGCCCATCATCCCAGCTACTCAGGAGGCTGAGGCAGGAGAATCACTTGAATCTGGGAGGCAGAGGTTGCAGTGAGCCAAGATTGTGTCACTGCACTCCAGCCTGGGCAAAAGAGTGACTCTGTCACAAAAAAGTGGTTTTGGGCTCAGGGTCCCCATGCTGTGTGAAGCCTAGGCACTTGGTGCCATGCATCCTAGCCACTCCAGCCATGGCTGAAAGGGGCCAACAGAGTTTGGGCCGTGGCTTCAGAGGGTGCAAGCCTCAATCCTTGGCAGCTTTCACATGGTGTTGAGCCTGCGAGTGCACAGATGTCAAGAGTTGAGGTTTGGGAACCTCTGCCTAGATTTCAGAAGATATATCGAAATGCTTGGATGTCCAGGCAGAAGTTTGCTGCAGGGCAGGGCTCTCATAGGGACCCTCTGATAGGGCAGTGTGGAAGAAAAATGTGAAGTCAGAGTCAAGCATGGTGGCTCCCTCCTGCAATCCTAGCACTTTGGGAGGCCGAGAAGGATCACCTGAGGTCAGGAGTTTGAGACCAGCCTGGCCAACATGGTGAAACCCCATCTCTACTAAAAATACAAAAACATTAGCCGGGCATGGTGGCACATGCCTGTAATCCCAGCTACTTGGGAGGCTGAGGCAGGAGAATTGCTTGAACCTGGGAGGTGGAGGCTGCAGTGAGCTGAGACTGCATCATTGCACTCCAATCTGGAGAGTGAAACTCTGTCTCAAAAAAAAAAAAAAAGAAAAAAGAAAAATGTGGGGTCAGAGCCCCCACACGGAGTCCCTACTGTGCTACTGCGGCACTCCTAGAATAGCTGTGAGAAGGCCATCCTCCAGACCCCAGAATGGTAGATCCACTGACAGCTTCCACTGTGTGCCTGGAAAAGTCGCAGACACTCAACACCAGCCCATGAAAGCAGCCAGAAGGGAGGCTGTGCCCTGCAAAGCCACAAGTGTGGAGTGGCCCACGCGAACTCACCTCTTGCATCAACGTGATGTGGATGTGAGACTTGGAGTCAAAGGAGATCATTTTGGAACTGTGACTACCCCACTGAATTTCTGACTTGCATAGGACCTGTAGCCCCTTTGTTTTGGCTATTTTCTCTCATTTGGAATGGCTGTATTTACCCAGTGCCCATTCCCCCATTGTATCTAGGAAATAACTAACTTGCTCTTGATTTTACAGGCTCATAGGCGGAAGGGACTTGCCTTGTCTCAGATGAGACTTTGGACTGTGGACTTCTGAATGCTGAAATGAGTTAAGACATAGGGGGACTGTTGGGAAGGCATGATTCTTTTTCATTGTTTTTTTTTTTGAGACAGCATCTTCTCTGTCGACCAGGCTGTAGTGCAGTGGTACAATCTCAGTTCACTGCAACCTCCACCTCCTGGGTTCAAGCAATTCTCCTGTCTTAGCCTCCCTAGTGGCTGGGATCACAGGTGTCTGCCACCACATCTGGCTAATTTTGGTACTTTTAGTAAAAATGGGGTTTTGCCATGTTGGCCAGGTTGGTCTCAAACTCCTGATCTCAAGTGATCCTCCCAGCTTAGCCTCCCAAAGCGCTGGGATTACAGGCGTGAGCCACCACACCTGGCCCATGAGTGGTTTTGAAATGTGAGGACATCAGATTTGGGAGGGGCCAGGAGTGGAATGATACGGTTTGGCTGTGTCCCCACCCAAATCTTGAATTCCCACGTGTTGTGGGAGGGACTCAGCAGGAGGTAATTGAATCATGGGGGCAGGTCTTTCCCGTGCTGTCCTTGTAAGTCTCAGATCTGATGGTTTTAAAAATGGGGAGTTTCTCTGTACAAGCTCTCCTCTTTGTGCCTTTCACCTGCCACCATGATTGTGAGGCCTCCCCCGCCACGTGGAACTGTAAGTTGATTAAACCTTTCTTTTCTAAATTGCCCAGTCTCGGGTATGCCTTTATCAGCGAAAATGGACTAATAGAGAGAGGAAAAAATCTAATTCTGATGTACCTGTGTCTGTCCTATACGAGAGTACCATCATACAAAAATCCAAAATTTATAGAATAATTTGGTGATTAAGACCATGAGATCTATCTCAAAGCAACTTTAAAATATCCCCAGCTGGGTGCAGTGGTGTGTGCCCTTAGTCCCAGCTATGGGAGGCTGAGGCAGGATGACTGCTTGAGGCCATGAGTGGAAGGCTACAGTGTGCTATGATTGTGCCTATGAACAGCCACTGCACTTCAGCCTGGGCAACATAGTGGAGACCATGTCTGTTAAAAAAAAAAAAAATTACCAATTAAAAAAACCTGAGGGTGAAGGAACCAAACTACAGAATAAGGAGGATGTAAACTGAATACTCCACAGGGCATTAAAAATTCATCTTCTGTTTTCAGCTAGAGATCCACAAAGGAGATAAATCATGTATGTGCCTAATTCAGGATAACTTACCACATTAGTACATGAATGCAAAATAAGTTGGAGGTTCACCTGGCATTAAATATATTGGTATGAAATCATAGCATATAAATTTTCCTTTATATCAGCAGTTACTGACAACCAGAGCTAAAACAGGATTTTCTCTCTATATAGCAGGCAATAAAAACAACTACAAGAATTCTAAATTCATCTAGCTGATATATTTAGTAACGACTGTAATATTTCATGCCTAATCCAGAGGCAGCAAAAAGCCCCATTTTCTCTCTAGTTCATAATTCTAATCTGACATCTGCAGTGTTATACAATTTTAGGCTTAAGCAACATCCACAAACACAATCTTGTTCATTAATTTTTTTTTTTTTTTTTTTTGAGATGGAGTCTCACTCTGTTGCCCAGGCTGGAGTGCAGTGGCGCAATCTCGGCTCACTGCAAGGTCTGCCTCCCGGGTTCACGCCATTCTCCTGCCTCAGCCTCTCCGAGTAGCTGGGACTACAGGCGCCCGCCACCACGCCCAGCTAATTTTTTTTGTATTTTTAGTAGAGATGGGGTTTCACCATGGTCTCGATCTAATTTTTTAAAAGTTGGTAAACATTACCTTACAGATAGATGTGCAACCTCCTAATTCTATAGATGTAAAATGGAGGCCTAGGGCCTTGTTCAAGGTCACATGGCTATCAACACAAGATCCCTGACTTTCTCACTCTCAGGTTGGTACGCTAATATACCACAATATTTCTAGGCTAATAAATATTTGTTTAAATACACCATGGCTGGGCGCGGTGGCTCATGCCTGTAATCTCAGCACTTTGGGAGGCCAAAGCGGGTGGATCACAAAGTCAGGAGATCGAGAAGACCATCCTGGCCAACATGGTGAAACTCCATCCTGTTAAAAATACAAAAAAATTAGCTAGGCGTGGTGGCACGCACCTGTAGTCCCAGCTATTCGGGAGGCTGAGGCAGGAGAATCACTTGAACCCGGGAGGTGGAAGTTGCAGTGAGCCGAGATCGCGCCACTACACTGCAGCCTGGCGGCAGAGCGAGACTCCATCTCAAAAATAAATAATACACCATTAGGTTTAATACTTAAGAGTTAAGCCTAACAGGAATATAAAACCTTACAACAAATATGACTGGCCTGGGAATAAACCAGATTTATATATTGCAAATAAAACATAATACACAAAAGATTACTGGCATCTCTACCAGACATTAAGTGTTCTATCAATATAATCTATGTAAACACTCTTCACTTTTAAACAGCAATTTAAAAAAGAATTTATTTTTTTGAGATGGAGTCCGTCTCCCAGGCTGGAGTGCAACGGCGTGATCTTGGCTAACTGCAACCTCCACCTCCCGGGTTCAAGTGATTCTCCTGCTTCAGCCTCCCAAGTAGCTGGGATTACAGACATGCACCACCATGCCTGGCTAATTTTTATATTTTTAGTAGAGATGGGGTTTCACTATGTTGGCCAGGCTGGTCTTGAACTCCTGACCGCATGTGATCCGCTCACCTTAGCCTCTCAAAGAGCTGGATTACAGGCGTGAGCCACTGCGCCCGGCCAAGCATTTTTTTTTCAGAGACAGGATCTTGCTGTGTCACCCCGCTGGAGTGCTGTAGTGTGATCTCAGTTAACTGCAACCTCCACCTCTGCGGCTCAAGTGATCCTCCTGCCTCAGCCTCCTGAGTAGCTGGAACTACAAGCACATGACACTGCACCCAGTTAAGTTTTGTATTTTTAGTAGAGATGGGGTTTCACTAAGTTCACCAGGCTGGTCTTGAACTCCTGGCCTCAAGTGATCCTCCCACCTCAGCCTCCCAAAGTGCTGGGAAAACAGGCATGAGCCACTGCGCCTGGCCATTAAACAATAATTTTATATTATTTCTTAGACTATGTGTACTATTTTCAAATAATGATAAGCTTAGCAAAATTACACTAAGATGACAGCTCCATGCACAGTAAGATGTCTCTAAATGTATTTCTCTGTTAGCATGAGCTGAATTTGCCACCTAAGATAAATTCTTTTTCACGGTATCAACAAGTATCTCTCCACTTTCTAAGCAGAGAGATTAGCTGGGTATGGTGACTCACACCTGTAATCCCAGCAGTTTGGGAGGCTGAGACGGGAGGACTGCTTGAGCCCAAGAGTTTGAGATGAACCTGGGCAACAAAGTGAGACTCTGTATCTACAAAAGATTAAAAAGAAAAAATATTAGCCAGGCGTGGTAGTGCATGCCTGTAGTTCTAGCTACTTGGGAAGCTGGAAGGATCACTTGAGCCCAGGAGGCCAAGGCTGCAGTGAGCAGTGATCACACCACTGCACTCCAGTGTGGGCAACAGAGCAAGACTCTAAAAAACAAAATGAAAAAAATTAAATTAAAAAAGGAAGATTATCTTGATAAAAACTGCATGAAAGCAATTTAAAAAGCATAACCTAGTGTAAAAATGAAATAACTGAACAATACAAAGAATTTTGTGGTAATTTTTTTTTATGCAGAATATAGAATCTGCACATAATTTGAAAAGTAAATTACCAAGTGTCAGAAAACTGTTAAGATTTCGGTGTTGTATCTTAAATTTAACCAAGAAAAAATTTCTGATATTCAAACACATGGCAGAAATGTCCTGAGGCAAAGTTTAATGAATCCTCAGAAAATTAAGGCTAAAAAAAATAAATAACGCTAAAATATAGAAAAAAACAGAAAATTAAGGCAAAAGAAAATTAAGGCTAAGAAAAATCAAACACCAAGTGTTCATCATACCTTTCAGTCACCTCAGCCTTTATTAACATGCAAGTACCATGTGCTTCAAGATATACAGGCTTGCCTAGTCTTTGATTCAGTTTTAATGTCTTGAGGTTACTTCTGATTCCAACACATAAAATTACCCATAAAAACTGGTTAAACTTTATTTCTACTTTTCTTTGTTTGAGACTGAGTTTTGTTCTTGTTGCCCAGGCTGGAGTGCAGTGGCACGATCTTGGCTCACTGCAACCTCTGCCTCCCAGGTTCAAGCAA
The DNA here is from genome assembly GCF_009828535.3 of Hylobates moloch. Classification (NCBI taxonomy): domain Eukaryota; kingdom Metazoa; phylum Chordata; class Mammalia; order Primates; family Hylobatidae; genus Hylobates; species Hylobates moloch. Next base: position 54,317,540 of record NW_026652284.1, read on the forward strand.
TTCTCCTGCCTCAGCCTCCCGAGTAGCTGGGACCACAGGAGCATGCCACCACACCCGGGTAATTTTTCTATTTTTAGTAGAGATGGGGTTTCACCATGTTGGCCAGGCTGCTCTCAAACTCCTAACCTCAAGTGATCCACCCACCTCAGCCTCCCAAAGTGCTGGGATTACAGGCATGAGCCACCGTGCCTGACCTTGACTTTTGAAATCACCATTCAGGTTTATACTTGGCATTATTTGTCACCAAGTGGCAGAATATAATTCTTGTACTTGATAAATAATCTTCTATACTAAAATATGTACCAGTATAGCTTAAGAAGTTACTAAGGCGGCTCTGGGCACGCTGCCTAGAAGTTAGCCCGGCTCTGCAAGGAGCAGCTTAAAAAAAAGTTACTAAAAATATATAATTTATATTTAACTTCTTTCAATAAGCTGGAATGTATAATGTTTAGGTATAAGAGGAAAAATTACTTTTATGTATGGTTTTTGCAGTTTCCAGAAAAGCTGGTCCATATTAGGCCAGTCTTTTTTTTTGAGACAGTCTCGCTCTGTCACCCAGGCTGGAGTGCAGTGGTGCGATCTCGGCTCACTGCCACCTCCACCTCCCAGGTTCAAGCGATTCTCATGCCTCAGCCTCACAAGTAGCTGGGATTACAGGCGTGTGCCACTATGGCCTAGCTAATTTTTGCATTTTTGGTAGAGACGGGGTTTTGCCGTGTTGGCCAGGCTGGTCTCTAACTCCTGGCCTCAAGTGATCTACCCGCCTCGTCCTCCGAAAGTGCTGGGATTAAAGGTATGAGCCACCGGGCTCAGCCATATTAAGCCAGTCTCGAATAAGCTTAAGACTTAAGTTTATAGACCCTATAATGACAACTTTGTTCTACCTCTGAGATAAAGACCATACTAAACCCATCTCCAGTGCTTCTTTTCCCATGCATAAGGAATGATGCTGTCATATTTTTTCAAAAATTTTTTTGGCTGCTTAATAGTAAAGCTGAATGAGCTTGATTTCAGTAGAAGACCCACTGATTATACGTATATTTATTGGGACATATTTTAATAGAAGATAATTCATGTAGGATATCTTCAATGCATTATAAGGTTTTCACTGTATCTCTTCACATGTTATTCCGTAACATTCTAATTGGATGGAGAAAGACTGGAATAGTTCAGAAAGGTGTAGCTTTTAAGATCTGAATAAAGTTAATAGTGAGTCTTTTAAAACACATTTAAACAACTGGAAGTATAATCACAACAAGGGACTATGAAGGAAGAATAAATATTGCAAACGACGCTTTATAGTCAATGCAAATACAGTGCTTTGAATTACCTGAAATGTATAATGCACAAGAACTCTAAGTCATGTAGTTTACTTGTTGACCATCTGGCTACAGTTCAGTTTCTTCTGCAAAAGCTGTACCTAGTAACCTTCCAAAATTGTTTTTAAATAAAGTTCTTAAATTGTAGCAATAAACAAAAGGACAAAGTACACTTAAAGAATACTGCAGTTTATCAAAAGACTTAAGAAATTTCAACTTATACTTGGAGAGTTATAAAAATCAATGTTCTGGCTAAGTTATAAACATGTTTATAATGCAATTATTTGCATAACTCTAGTAATGCTAATGGCGGCTATAAGGTTTCTAAAAAACCACTAAAAATACTTAGCCTCATTATTACCCTGTAGAACGTATTCATTTACACCTAAATTTCAGTATTTACTATATCATCATTGCTGATTTTAAGTCACATTCAAAGGATAAGGCAAAACCACCTACGAATTGGCATATTTGTTTATTTCTCAGTTTGTGAAAATGTCCTTAATTTGTTGATGTAGCAAACAAATTTCAACTTTGATTGCTATGCAAAAAAACAGAAGATAATCTGCTTTGCAATGAACTTTATATAGTTCAACTGCATACAGGCAACATGCTATATATGAAAAAGTTACTAACTGAACTACAGGTATTAAATACTGAAAAGAGTTAACAGTTTATTATAATTTATTTTATTTAACAATCTAGGAAGTTCGCAGCCATCAGCAGTTCCAGTGCAATTTCAGGTGCAATTGGGAATTCAGGAATCTCGGTGGAGCTGTTAGTGTAGCGAACCTTGTACGTAAAATACATGCATACTTTCGATAGCACATGTGAAGGTATCTCTCTAAAATTGACCTCATTGGTTTCGTTCTCAGCAAACTGACCTGTAAAACAAAAGAATTATGTATGTTATTGGCTGAATTGTGTCCTCCAAATTCATATGTTGAAGTCTTAACCCCTTTTACCACAGAATGTGGCTGTATTTAGAGATAAGTTCTTTAAAGAGGTAATTAAAAAGAGGTCATTAGGGTGTCAATCCAATATGATTGGTGTTTTTTTTTGTTTGTTTGTTTGTTTGTTTGAGATGGAGTCGTGCTCTGTCACCCAGGCTGAAGTACAATGGCGGGATCTCGGCTCACTGCAACCTCCACCTCCCAGGTTCAAGCAATTTTCCTGCCTCAGCCTCCTGAGTAGCTGGGATTACAGGTGTGCAGCACCACGACCGGCTAATTTTTGTATTTTTAGTAGAGACGGGGTTTCACCATGTTGGTCAGGCTGGTCTCAAACTCCTGACCTAGTGATTCACCCACCTCAGCCTCCCAAAGTGCTGGGATTACAGGCATGAGCCATCGTGCCCGGCCATGATTGGTATTCTCTTTTAAGAGATCCAGACAGAGATGGGCACAGAGGGAAAACTATGTGAAGACAGGAAGAACATGGCCATGTACAAGACGAGAAGAGAGCCTCAGAAGAGACCAACTCTACTTTCAACCTCTATACTCCAGAATTGTGAGAAAATAAAGTTCTGTTGTTCAAGCCATCCAGGGGTGGTACTTTGTTATGGCAGCCCTAGCAAACTAATCATCATTAAAATAACCTCAATTAGCACCAAATGAATTATGGAATTCTGATTTTTTTAATATTAACATAATATTTTTTTTTTTTTTTTTTTTGACACAGAGTCTTGATCTGTTGCCCAGCTGGAGTGCAGTGGCATGGTTGCGGCTCACTGTAACCCCTGCCTCCTGGGCTCAAGTGATCCTCCCACCTCAGCCTCCTCGAGTAGCTGGGACCACAGGTGAGCGCCACCATGTCTGGGTAATTCTTGTATTTTTTGTAGAGACAAGAGTTTTGCCACGTTGCCCAGGCTGGTCTTGAACTACTGGACTCAAGTGATGCCGCTGCCTCAGAATCCCAAAGTGCTAAGATTACAGGCTTGGCCACTTGCACCTGGCCAACATTAAAGAAACCTTTACTAAAATAGTACTTGAGGGCCGGGTGGGGTGGCTCACGCCTGTAATCCCAGCACTTTGGGAGTCCGAGGTGGGCGATCACTTGAGGTCAGGAGCTCAAGACCAGCCTGACAACATAGTCAAACCCCGTCTCTACTAAAAATACAAAATTAGCCTGGCGTGGTGGCGAGTGCCAGTAATCTCAGGTACTCGGGAGGCTGAGGCAGGAGAATTTCTTGAACCCAGGAGGCGGAGGTTGCAGTGAGCCAAGATTGTGCCATTGCACTCCAGCCTGGGCGACAAGAAAGAAACTCCGTCTCAAAAAAAAAAAAAAAAGATAGTAAATTGAGATCCATCAAGACTGAATTTTAAAATTCTAATTCTCTCCCTGTGGGTTGGAAACTTAAGTGGCTTTTCCTAAGAACCCTGGTGGTATGACTGGTGTGCAGGATGAAAAAGTAAAATCATTTTTAAAAAAGATCAATCCAGGCAATCAAGTCTTTATGGATCATCAGGATCCCTGTGTTGTACTGAACTGCCATGTAAAAATAAAGTCAGAGCAAATAACAGGTTTTCTGATTTGGCATTTCTGAGAATTAGTGAATATATAAAATCACTTGAATCCAGGAGGTGGAAGTTGCAGTGAGCTAAGATCATACCACTGCACTCCAGCCTGGGTGACAGAGCAAGACTCCGTCTTAAAAGATAAAACAAAACAAACAAACAAAAAACCTATTTAAATTATTTAACTGTTTACCTAAAATAATAAAATACTACTTAAAAGAAATGGGCTGAGCATGGTGGCTCATGCCTGTAATCACAGCACTTTGGGAGACCTACTTGTAGTCTCAGCTACTGGGGAGGCTCAGGTGGGAGGACTGCTTGAGCCTGGGAGTTCGAGGCTGCAGTGCGCCATGATGGCGCCACTGTACTCCAGTCTGGGCAACAGACAGAGACCCTGTCACAAACAAGCAAGCAAGCAAGAAAGCAAAAGAAACATTTCAGGAAAGGAATTCCATTGTTTCCTCCTTCAGTTTTTCAAAATATGATCATGTTAATGAGATCTCTTCACAAGACATTTTCCTTTGTTTAACAGCATTTCATAAACAGTTTTTCAGTCATTCTTCAAAATTTCTGTAGCTACACAAAGGTTGTATCATTTAGCCTTTACACATAGGGATAAAATATTTTCTTAGCAGTCTAGTACTAGCACTGTGTGCTGAATATAAAAGGCATTTCACATCTACAAATATACGTTGAGAATATAGTATTTTAAAATACTAAAATATATACAAAATGCCTTTTATATATCTGTTGGTTGGGGGTACACTGTAGTAGGGAGAAAGGAGTACAGCAGGACTCAGCAAATAATTCACAACAATGAGGTAAATTTTGGTTTGCCAATAACTAGAACTCCTTTTCTTAAATACATGTCTGAAATATTGCCTATAGGCACTTATTAAGACTTTGATACTAGACAAACATCAGTGATTTTTCTAAAAGGTGAGATTTATATAACATAAAATTAACCATTTTAAAGTGTACAATTCAGTGGCATTTAGTATACTTACAATGTTGTGCAACTGTCCCTTCTATTTAGTTCCAAAACATTTTCATCATCCCAAATTAAAACCCGGTAATCCATTAAGCAGTTATTCCTCATCTTCCCCATCCCCCCAGCCTCTGGCAAACACCAATCTGCTTTCCGTCTCTATGGGTTTACCTATTCTGGATATTTCATATAAATGGAATCATACAAACGTGACATTTTGTGTCTGAGTTCTTTTACTTAGCATGCTGTCGAGGTGCATACGCACTGTAGCATGTTATCAGTACTTCATTCCTTTTCATGCAAACAGTAGTTTGAGGCTGAATGTTTTCTGATCTTTCCAAGATAAAAATCTCGTGTTTAAAGATCAAATTTATAAAAAGCAAAAGCTCTTTGTTTCTAGCCTGCTGTTATAAAATAAAATTAATTTTTAATTAAAATTGTTGGCATTTGTGATTTTTTTTCCCCTTAAAGTACTTCCTTGCATTGTCCTGTGGAAAAGCCCAAAAGCAACTCATCAGATTCATCAGAGCCATGTTGTGTGTGTGTATGAGGAGTTGGGGGTACAATTCAACCAAGGAGCAATGAGTATTGTTAGCACCCAGATTGGGGCCCCCAAAATACCATTTTCTACTAAAACAAAACAGGGATTTTTTGAGAAACAGCTGTTTTCGGGATTGAGGAACAATGTTCATAACACGCCTAAGAAATCTTATTACAGAAAGTAGTATAGCTATTCAAGACTAACGGAGCCATGTCAAAAGGACACAGAAGCTAACACAATGTGGCTCTTTCTGACATAAAAATGAAGCAAATGGAACAATCTGAGCACCAGTAAGAATGACTGCAAGACTCAAAAACATGAAATATAAAGTCATGAGTTCATGATGACATGCACTCAAAAACAAAAACAAAACACTCTTTACTACCGGATGATGCTGAAGAACCAATTCATTACTCTGAAAAATTATATTTAAAAGGAAAAAAATCAAGTCTTTATCGTCTTTCCCATATACACTGTATTTCAATGTAACCAAATAATATAGGAAAATTTTAGCTAATAAATGCAAAAAATTTTACAGAATTGGAAAGTCGCTGTTTTGTAATCTCAAAGTAAATCACAATGAATGTGATTTTTTAATGGATGAATCAGCCTGACAACCTGGAACCCACTGATCAAGCCTGACACTGCTAAAAGACGTGATACAACAGGAATACAAGAGTGCTACCTACAAGGTATCCTTTGCTTAGAAAAATGTATCAGAGTCTAATCAAGTCTCTGGAATTTTAACTATGAGTTTACAGAATAAAACTCAAATATAATTCAATATGAAATATGGACAGCATACAAATGACCTTGCTTCTCTGTAAAATTAATGGCCTGCCTGGAAATAAAAGAAAAGGTGCAGGGGAACTATTGCAGATTTTGCAAGTGAAATGGCACAACATCAGGCATGTGCTTGAAATACTCCAAAAAAGTAGGGATAATGACACAATTTAACATTGGCAAAATAGGCTGGGCATGGCGGCTCATGCCTGTAATCCCAACACTTTGGGAGGCCGAGGCAGGTGGATTGCTTGAGGTCAGGAGTTCAAGAACAGCCTGACCAACACGGTGAAACCCCATCTCTACTAAAAATACTAAAATTAGCTGGGCGTGGTGGCGGCATGCCTGTAATACCAGCTACTCAGGAAGCTGAGCGAGGAGAATCGCTTGAACCTGGGAGGCAGAGGTTGCAGTGAGCTGAGGTTGTGCCACTGCACTCCAGCCTGGGAGATAGAGCAAAAGACTGGCAAAATGTTAATAACTATTGAAGCCGGATGATGGGCACATGGAGGTGTATTACACAGTTCTCTTTACTTCTGAGTAGGTTTTAAAATCTTCATCGTAAAAGCATAGAAAAAGAATTGTGGCCACACACAGTGGCTCATACCTGTAACCCCAGCACTTTAGGAGGCCAAGTTGGGAGGACTGCTTGAGCCCAGGAGTTCAAGACCAACCTGGGCAACATCACTACAGAAAATACAATTTAAAAAAAGGTGCATGCCTGTGGTTCCAGCTACTCAGGAGGTTGAGGTGGGAGGACTGCTTGAGCCTAGGAAGGCTTGTGCCACTACACTCCAGCCTGGGCAACAGAGCAAGACCCTATCTCAAAAACAAACAAAAAACCTCACAACAACAACAACAAAACAGACAAAACCAGAAAGAGCTGCAAGGGATCCCAAATAGCCCAAACAATCTTGAAACAGAAAAAAAAAGTTGGAGGCCTCATACTTTCTGATTTTGAAACTTCCCACAAAGCTACAGTAATCAAAACAGTGTGGTACTGGCATAAGGACAGACATATAGATCAATGGAATAGAATTGAGAGCCCAGAAACACACATATCTACAGTCAACTGATTTTCAACAAGGGTGCTATGGGGAAACGGTCTCTTCAATAAATGGTAGTGGGATAGCCACATGCAAAAGAATGAAGCTGATCTCTTACCTCACAGCATAAACAAAAATTAACTTAAGACCAAAGACCTAAATTTAAGAGCCAAACCCAAAAAACGCCTATAAGAAAACACAAGGGAAAACACAGGGTTAGATTTGACAACAGATTCTTATATATGACACAAAAACCAAAGGAAAAATAAATCACACTTCAAAATTAAAACTTTAGGAGGCCAAGGTGAGTGCATCACTTGAGGCTAGGATTTTGAGACCAGCCTGGCCAACACGGTGAAACTCCACTAAAAACACAAAAATTAGCCAGGTGTGGTGGTGGGCACCTGTAATCCCAGCTATTCAGGAGGCTGAGACAGGAGAATTGGTTGAACCCGGGAGGTGGAGGGTGGAGGGTGCAGTGAGCCAAGACTGCACCACTGCACTCCAGCCTGGGCAACAGAGCGAGACTCTGTCTCAAAATAAATAAATATATTAATTAATTTAAAAAATAAATAAATAAAAATAATGGTGGCGGGCGCCTGTGGTCCCAGCTACTCGGGAGGCTGAGGCAGGAGAATGGTTATGAAACTGGGAGGTGGAGCTTGCAATGAGCCGAGGTTGTGCCACTGCACTCCAGCCTGGGCAACAGGTGTCTCAAAAAAAAAAAAAAAAAAAAAAAATCTACGGAATGGGAGAAAATATTAGCAAATCATGTATGTGATAAGGGTCTACTACTGAGAATTAATAAGGAACTCTCACAATTCAACAACAAAAATACAAACCACCCAATTCAAAAATGGGCAAAAGACTTGAATAGACATTTCTCCTAAGGAGACACAAAAATGTCTAGGAAGTGTATTAAATAATGTTCAACATCATTAGTCATTAAGGAAATGCAAATCAAAACCACCAGATAGGCTGGGTGTGTTGGCTCACGTCTGTAATCCCAGCACTTTGCGAGGCCGAGGTGGGCTGATCACTTGAAGCCAGGAGTTCAAGACCAGCCTGGCCAACATAGTGAGATCCCATTTCTACCAAAAATACAAAAAATTAGCTTGGCATGGTGGTGTGCACCTATAACCCCAGGTACTCAGGAGGCTGAGGAATGAGAATCGTTTGAACCTGGGAGGTGGACGTTGCAGTGAGTGGAGATTGTGCCACTGCACTCTAGCCTGGGTAACAGAGTGAGACTATCTGAAAAAACCACCACCACCACCAAACAAACAAAAACCCACCAGATAACCATTTCACACCCATTAAGATAGCAGTAATAAAAAAAAGACAGTGGCCAGGCGCAGTGGCTCACGCCTGTAATCCCAGCACTTTGGGAGGCTGAGGCGGGCGGATCACCTGAGGCCAGGAATTCGAGACCAGCCTGACCAACACGGAGAAACCCCCGTCTCTACTAAAATACAAAATTAGCTGGGCGTGGGGGCGCATGCCTGTAATCCCAGCTGCAAGAGAATCGCTTGAACCTGGGAGGTGGAGGTTGCAGTGAGCCAAGATTGCACCATTGCACTCCAGCCTGGGCAATGAGAGCGAAACTGTCTCAAAAAAAAAAAAAAAAAAAAAATACAATAACAAATATTGGCCAAGATGTATACAAACTGGAACCCTAGGACACTGTTGGTAGAAATGTAAAACAATTCAGCCATTGTGAAACAGTTCTGTGGCTCCTCCAAAAGTTAAAGAGAATTGTCATATGATCAAGCAACTGCACTTCTAAGAAGACTCCCAAAAGAACTGAAAGCAGGTATTCAAACAATTATTTGTACACAAATGTTCACAGAACTATTCATGGTAGCCAAAATGTGTCAACAACCCAAATATTTATCAACTGATGAATAAATAAATTGTGGTGTATTCACATCTGGCTGAATGGAATATTATTCAGCCATAAAAATGAATAAAGTGCTGTGCATGCACCACATAAATGAACCTTGAAAACATGAAAAACAACAAAAGCCAGACACCAAAGGCCATATACTGTATGATTCAATTTATACAAAATGTCCAGAATAGGTAAATTAGAAAGCAGACTGGTGGTGGTCAGACACTGAGGGTAGAGAATGGGAAGGGATAGTGACAGCTAATGAGTATGGAGCTTGCTTTTGGAGTAATAAAATGTTTTGGAACTAGACAGAGATGATGGCTGCAAAATACTGTGAATGTAGTAAACGCCACTAAATTGTACACTTTAAAACAGCTGCTTTTACATTATGTGAATTTTACTTCAAGAAAATAATTTTAAGAATAGAGATTTGCACTGGGTGTCGTGGCTCACGCCTGTAATCCCAGCACTTTGGGAGGCTGAGGCAGGTGGATCACGAGGTCAGATCGAGACCATCCTGGCTAACACGGTGAAACCCCGTCTCTACTAAAAGTACAAAAAATTAGCCTGGTGTGGTGGTGGGCGCCTGTAGTCCCAGCTACTCAGGAGGCCGAGGCAGGAGAATCATTTGAACCTGGGAGGCGAAGGTTGCAATGAGCAGAGATCGTGCCACTGTACTACAGCCTGGGCGGCAGAGCAAGATTCCGTCTCAAAAAAAAAAAAAAAAAAAAAAAAGAATAGAGATTTGGAAGGTAGCAACTTGTATAGATAAACTTTTTATCTAGCTAGGAACACAAATCACCAGTCCGTGGTTAAAAGGCTAAGGGCCGGGCACAGTGGCTCACACCTATAATCCCTGCACTTTGGGAGGCTGAGGCAGGTGCACTGCCTGAGGTCAGGAGATCCAGACCAGTCCGAACAATATGGTGAAAACCCTGTCTCTACTAAAGACACAAAAAATTAGCCAGGCGTCGTGGCAGGCGCCTGTAATTCCAGCTACTCGGGAGGCTGAGGCAGAAGAATCTCTTGAACCTGGGAGGCGGAGGTTGCAGTGAGCCGAGATGGCACCATTGCACTCCAGCCTGGGTGACAAAGTGAGACTCCGTCTCAAAAAAAAAAAAAGGGCTGACTATGGAACCTAATGTAGGGGAAATCAATTCAGTCTTGTTGAAACTTATAGGATAAATAACTGAAAACAGAAAATGGCAGAAATCAATTTTTTTCCCAGTGCAGCATAATCATGCAAAAGGCCAGGCATGGTGGCTCATGCCTGTAATCCCCTCACTTTGGGAGGCTGAGGCAGGCAGATCACCTGAGGTCAGGAGTTCAAGACCAGCCTGGCCAACATGGTGAAACCCCATCTCTACTAAAAATACAAAAGTTAAAGCCGGGCGTGGTGGCTCACTCTTGTAATCCTAGCACTTTGGGAGGCTGAGGCGGGTGGATCATTTGAGGTCAGGAGTCCGAGACCAGCCTGGCCAACAGGGTGAAACCCCATTTCTACTAAAAATACAAAAATTAGCTGGGCGTGGTGGCGGATGCTTGTAATCCCAGCTACTCAGGAGGCTGAGGCAGGAGAATCGCTTGAACCTGGGAGGTGGAGGTTGCAGTGAGCCACGACTGTGCCATTGCACTCCAGCCTGGGCAACAGAGCAAGACTCTGTCTCCAAAAAAAAAAAAAAAGTTAACCGGGGTGGTGGTACACACCTGTAATTCCAGCTAGTCTGAGGCAGGAGAATCACCTGAACCCAGGAGGCGGAGGTTGCAGTGAGCTGAGACTGCACCATTGCACTCCAGCCTGGGCAACAGAATAAGACTCTGTCTCTCTCAAACAAAAAAACAAAAACATAATCATACAACAGTGTTAGAAGACTTATTCTCTCTCTTTAAATGCTGAATCATTAATTCAACTTAAAAACATCCATCAAACATTAAAAGTGAATACATGAAGAAAAAGACAGAACTGTGCTTACCTGGGCCACTTAACATGGCTTTTATCGTGCCTGATGTTAATGCATGTTCTCTTTTTACAATAAATTCATGGCCATCAGATGATATCAATTTGACATACATGGCATCAGGGCCTTCACACCCACCATAGGTTTTCTCCTCTCCATCTAAAGTAAAGTAGTGAAACAACTTTTCAATCACACAATGTACTAAAACTAAACAGGTTTGGCTGGGTGCAGTGGCTCATGCCTGTAATCCCAGCACTTTGGCAGGCTGATCACCTGAGGTTAGGAGTTCAAGACCAGCCTGGTCAAACAAGCCTGTCTCTACTAAAAATACAAAAATTAGCTGCGCGTGGTGGCGCACACATGTAATCTCAGCTACTCGGGAGGCCGAGGCAGGAGAATCACTTGAACCTCGGAGGTGGAGGTTGCAGTGAGCTGAGATCACGCCACTGCAGTCCAGCCTGGGCGACAGAGCAAAGCTCCATCTAAAAATAAAAATAAAAATAAAAATAAAAAATAAACAGGTTTATTAACAAGGTTAATATTTGAAGAACTCACATCAGAAACATTTCTGGAAGGTATTATAATAGTCACCAAGACATTAATAGTTTTTAACTCCTTGTTTTATATTTCTCTATCAACATCTTCCAATATCAGAATAAACTGTAGATTTAAGAATGCTACTTCAGTGAAAATTCACTAGTATTTTTCAAGGAGGTATTAACAGTTGTTTTGTAACCAAAGCAGCCCATTCAAATTTGAAGACTAGGACAAAATATTTAAATAGTATGACTTTAATTCTATCACCTGAAATATTCATTTTTAGAAATAAGATTTATAGCAGATTTATAAATCAGTGTTTATATGCCATGTGAGCTCGACTTCCTTTGACAAGCCCTAAGTTCTAAAAGTTAAGACTTCTTTTACTCAGCATTTCACACTTGATGGTTAAAAATAATGATCAAGTACGTATTTACGCCAGGCGTGGTGGCTCACACCTGTAATCCCAGCACTTTGGGAGGCCAAGGCGGGTGGATCACGAGGTCAGGAGATCTAGACCATCCTGGCTAACACGTTGAAACCCCGTCTCTACTAAAAATACAAAAAAAATTAGCTGGGTGTGGTTGCAGGCGGCTGTAGTCCCAGCTACTCGGGAGGCTGAGGCAGGAGAATGACGTGAACCCAGGAGGCGGGGCTTACAGTGAGCCGAGACTGCGCCACTGCACTCCAGCCGGGGCAACAGAGCAAGACCCCGTCTCAAAAAAAAAAAAGTATGCATTTAAACAATACTCAGTTTAAATGCATGCATTAAAAGTAATTAATATGGACAAAATATTGGTCTTTAAAAAAAACCCAAAGCTGATATGAGGAGACAGAGGGCACAGATGTTACTCTGCTACCGCCATTGCTGCTGTACCGGCTTCAGTCACAGTAGCCAGATATATATAGAGTAAAAGTTACATATGCAAGTAAGAATCTCCTTAATTTTTACAATTTTGTACTGTAACAGAATTTTAATTTTTATAATTATTAACATGTGAAATAAAATAGCTTAAGGTTTATTCTAAGAACTTAGGAAGCCCTAGAAAGAAGGATGAAGCTGAAGTACTGTTCAGCCACAAATATCCATTTGTTAAACAATTAATTCAGAAATCTCTAAAATTAAAATTAATATCAAAATCACTCACGTGCTCCCACTGCCAAAAATGTTTAATTTGAATCAAATCACAAGAAAACAACCAGACAAATTAAAATTGAGGAATAGTCTTTGAAGTAGAAAACTATTTAAAGGAGACTAAAGAGACAAGTTAATGCAGTATGATCATTTAAAAATTTTATCTATCCATCCATCCATCCACCCACCCACCCACCTATTTATTTATTTATTTTTATTTTTTGAGTTGGAGTCTCACTCTTGTTGTGGAGTACAGTGGCACAATCTCAGCTCACTGCAACTTCCACCGCCCAGGTTCAAGAGGTTCTCCTGCCTCAGCCTCCTGAGCAGCTGGGATTACAGGCGCCCACCAACATGCCTGGCTAATTTTTGTATTTAGTAGAGACGGGGTTTCACCATGTTGGCCAGGATGTCTCGAACTCCTGACCTCAAGTGATCCACCTGCCTTGGCCTCCCAAAGTGCTGGGATTACAGGCATGAGCCGCTGCACCCGGACTACTTACTTATTTATTGTTTTTTTTTTTTTTTTTAAGAGACAGGGCCTTGCTCTGTTACCCAGGCTGGAGTGCAGTGGCACAATCATGGCTCACAGTAACCTGCAACTCCTGGGTTCAAGAGATCCTCTTGCCTCAGCCTCCAAAGTAGCTGGGAAATAGGCGTGCTTCACCATGCCTGGCTTTGGTCTTTGTTTTTTAAAAAAGGGCTTCTGTTCCATGTAAAACTTGTAATAAATATTCATCTATGTTATGTCATCTTATGTTATGTAATAAATGTTCATCTATGTTACATCGATTTAATTCTCAGACCCAGCCAGGACCCTAAGAGGACTGAGATGGAGTTTTGCCAACTCTACAATATGAACACACACACATATACACACATGAAAGCAAATTTGGTAAAACGTTAACAATCTGGTGAAAGCTATGTTAGTATCTTTTTTTGTCTAATTTTTCATAAAAAGCGGGAGGACCCATAAAGATGTAAGTAGCTTCTAAATTACAGACTACTCAAGCATATAGATTTTTAGCAGTTTTTGCCAACCTCAAAAAAGAAAAATAAAAATGGTTATTATTTCAATTTATGCTTGTAATATTTTTGGCAACAGAAACCATTTTATGTTTGTCGGGAGAGTTTCAAATTTCTTAAGGTAAAATCACTCACTAAAAATCACAAATTGGGGTTAGCATGATATTATTACCGATCTGCCTGTCAGGAATACAGTCATGCATTGCTTAACGATGGAGATACCTTCCAAGACGAGAAATGCATCATGAGGCAATCTTGTCATGATGCAAACATCCTAAGAGTGTACTTACTAAATCTAGAGTGTACTTTCACCTAGGCTATATGGTGTAGCCTACTGCTCCTAGGCTACAAACCTGTACAGTATGTTACTGTATGAATACTATAAGCAACTGTAACATGATGGTAAGTATTTGTGCATCTAAACACAGAAAAGGTACAGTAGAAATATAGCATAAAAGAGTTAAAAAGGTATACCTGTATAGGGCACTCACCATGAATGGAGTTTGCAGGACTGGAAATTGCTCTATGTGAGTTGGTGAGTGAGTGGTGAGTGAATGTGAAGGCCTAACACATTGCTGTACTACTAGAGACTTCATAAATAATGTACACTTAGGCTACAGTGGATTTACCCGTTGCCCAGGCTGAAGCGCAGTCAGGCAATCATAGCTTATTTCTGCCTCGAACTCCTGGGCTCATTCAAGCAACTCTCTCGTCTCAGCCTCCCAGGCAGCTGGACTATAAGCGTTAGCCACTGTACCCAGCACTATTTTTCTTTATATCTTTGTTCTATATGCTTTTTTCTATTTTAAAAAATTGTAATTTTTGTTCTTTTTAAATTTTTTTGTTAAAAACTAAGATACAATCACACATTAGCCTAGGCCTACACAAGGACAAGATCATCAAGATGTCACCATAGGCCACAGGAATTTTTCAGCTCTATTATAATCTTTATGAAACCATGTCACACATGTGGTCCAACACTGACTGAAACATCATTATGCAGGGCATGACTGTGTAGTAAACGTAAGCTGTTGATGTGGTCAACTAATTTCAGTCTACTGAAATTTTGTGTTCACTGAATTTTAAAGATCTTTGAAACAAAGTCCAGTTTCTACTAGTTACAACATAAAATTAATTATCTTTAGCTTACCCATTTTGTTCTTATGAAATTCTACTTTGCTTCCCCAGGAACTTTAGTAGTTTCCTGAAAATATAACAATATCATATTAAGATTAATGTTGCAGGAGACAAGTTTTCACTCACTGTTATTTAATGTCCTTGGTGTTAAAAGTTTAAGAACTCTCCCTCCTGGTTACATTATGAGCTCACCATTCTACAGCAAAAACACTGCACTTTTATAAAATCAATTGAAGAATACCAAAATGCTTTGTGAGCTTGATCAGCTGGCACTTTTGAATCGGAGAAAGATTACTTAAAATAGAAACATAACATATAATCATTATAAATTGACTGGGGGTGGGGTTGTTGAAGAGGTTGTAAAGTGTGACATGTTAAAAGTAACAGACATGTAAAAATGTTCATCCATTAAAATACATACACAGAACATAATTATCAAGAAAAAACTGCCATGCTGAGGTGTTGTAAGGCAGAGGTCCTTTATTCTTTTTCTGGATAAAGGCCTCTGTCGAAAATCCAAACAAAACTATGGGTCCTATTGTATAATAAAGAATTTGGCTGGTTTTTGATCCTCATTTTGAGAGGTGGCCTCTAAATCCTTGGAATTTCCCTAGTGATACAAGTCTTTGCTATTCTTCATGGGTCCTGGTAGTTTATGTTAACCAGGTAACTCATAGTGGGCCTTTGGATAGTTTAAACTAACAAAAGGACTCAGGACAGAAAGCTTTGAGGTGACTTTTTTGATATCAACATGACCTCCAGTTGGAGGGGTGCTGAAGACTGAGCTCAGCTTGTTGCTTATGACTCATCAATCATGTCTACAGAATGAAACCCCAAGAAAATCCCTGGACACCAAAGCTCAAGTGAGCTTTTGAGGTTAGCAATGCTCTGTACACCTTGCTATGGTACACATGCTGGAAGGATGATGCATACTGACTTAAAACAGTGAGGACACAGCAAGTTCTGGATCTTGTATTTAGTACACAGTGGTAGACAATAAGCAAATATTTGCTTGAATGAATGGCATGATATAACCAAGGACATGAAGTAACTTCCATGAGAATAAAAAAAGACAGGGCTGGGTGCAGTGGCTCACACCTGTAATCCCAGCACTCTGGGTGGCCCAGGCAGGAGGACTGCCTGAACCCAGGAGATTTGAGACCAGCCTGGACAACATAGTGAGATCCTATCTCTAAAATAAATAAATAAATAAGAAAAAAGAGAAGTCTTGCTCTTTACTTAGATAAGTACACATACATGTTTTTATGCTTCCATCTCTTCCATATACAGGCTAAGTTTTGAAATTTAACAATAGTTAAAAATGTACAATTTTTTGAGAAATTATAAATTTGACAAAATAACATGATTGCTAAAGGAAATGGTTTCACTTTCTCAGTAATTGCGTTTTAGTAACATACTACAGTATTTATTCAGAGGATCTAATTCATACTGATACTCTTATTTACATCATTAACAGGAAAAAAGCATTTCCTAACTATCGTGCTCCAAGAAATTCCTGACAAATTTTAGTTCTGGCCTTAAGAGAAGGGTCAAGAAAATGAACCATAACACTTCAACGCATAAAAGGAACTTGCAGGTAACCTCTCTAATGCCTCAGGTTTGAATAATGTCATCCATGTAGAGAGGATAAACAATTTGTTTCAGGTAGTGACAGAGCAGGAGCAGAAATCAAATCTTAGTCTAAAACACTTGCTAAGCATGGAGAGATATTCAAAGTACCATCTCTTTTTTTTTTTTGAGAGGGAGTCTTGCTCTGTTGCCCAGGCTGGAGTGCAGTAGCCAGGGTGCAGGCTGGAGTGCAGTAGCACTAACTCAGCTCACAGCAACCTCTGCCTCCCAGGTTCAAATGATTTGCCCGCCTCAGCCTCCCCTCAAATGATTTGCCCGCCTCAGCCTCCCCTGCCGCCTCAGTCTGTCACCGTGCCTGGCTAATTTTTGTATTTTAGTAGAGACCAGGTTTCGCCATGTTGGCCAGGCTGGTCTTGAACTCCTGACCTCAGGGGATCCACTTGCCTCAGCCTCCCAAAGTACCATTTCTAATTTGAGATAAAGCAGAGAAAACAGGCAGCATTAACAATTAAATCTGATGAACATTTTGCAGGCCTAATACGCGGTAAACACTGTACTAAATGCCTTACATACATTATCTTATTTATTTGAGACAGAGTCTCACTCTTTGGCCCAGGCTGGAGTGCAGTGGCGTGATCTTGGCTCACTGCAATCTCTGCCTTCCAGGTTCAAACCATTCTTGTGCCTCAGCCTCCCGAGTAGCTGGGACTACAGGTGCATGGGACCATGTCTGGCTAATTTTTGTATTTTCAGTAGAGACGGGGTTTCACCATGTTGGCCAGGCTGGTCTTGAGCTCCTGACCTCAAGTGATCCACCCAACTCGGCCTCCCAAAGTGCTAGGAGTACAGGTGTGAGCCACTGTGCCTGGCCTATCTTACTTAAAAACAACCCTTCCACAAGGGAATTATTCTGATTTTAGAGATGAGAAACACTGGAAGAGTCTGCTACTTGCTAAAGGCTTCTACAGCTTAAGTGGCAGCATTAGGATTTAAACCTAGGTAGGTTTGACTTCACAGCCCACATTCCACTCCTTCCATTATTGCCTACTACCACAGTAAAAAATTCTGGCTCCAGTTAAACTTAATTGCCACAATTCCCAACAGCTACTGATGTAAATCCTCAAATAGTTCTCTAAAATTTAAAAATAGTACTGTCATTTTATGATACTACGCAATTTAAAAATTCATGAAAGCCATTATTATTTTCTTTTCATTATACTGCTTTGTAAATACTCTTTTAAAAAACAAAAAAAGAAAAAATGCTAGAAAGCTTGAAGTACAAGAATTTCAAGGGCCAACTCTTCTATCTGGAAAATCTCTAGAATAAAACATTTAGGATGTTTATTTAACTAGCAGTAGCTAAGCAACAATGCAAAGTCACATCTTAGGAGCCCTTTGGGTAGCAACAGTTTCTCTACAGAGTTAATGTAGTAAATCAATTCCATCATTTTATACAACAGAGATTAAGGAGAGGAAGAGGAGACCCACCCTTTCTCCCAATATTGAAAGGGAAAATCAACATTAAGAGTTAAAATTCCTAATTCTTAGGTAGAAGTTAGAAATATTTAAAATATGATTAAGTGTGGAGCTAATCCATAAGTTATCTAAAGAAATCTAAGTTTGAGGAGACAAAAATTTCAGCCTGAACATCTATTCCATGACAGAGCTGAATTCTGGAAATATGAATTGGGCAGGTAAAAGCCAGTCGTAGGGGAACCGTTGGATTGAGAATAGTTCTAGGCAGAAGAAAGAGCATGAACAATGGCCTGAGACGTCATTATGCTTTTAGGGTGTTACATATAAACATTAATCTCTTAAAGTTTTTTTGTGTATGTTTGTGTTTAATAACAAATACTTAAAAAATCTAGGTGAGCCTAGGGCCTACACTGAAATTAAGTGTTGAATCTAGTATCAGTGAATATAAGATATTTGAATAGCCCATCCTTTCTTTGATTTGAAATATTACCTTTATCATATTCTATATTGCTACATGAATTTCTAGACTTATATTCTGTACAGGAATAGTTGGGTAAGTCCCCATTTTATTCTCACATGTTTCTTGTTTGGTCTACTTTTAGGTACTTTTAAGTTTCCATTATGCATGCCATCGGTTTTACTATGATATTTTCTGAAAGGCTATTGCTGGTGTTGCTAAAAGCTTTAAAATGTCCTAAGTTGATTTTGTACCCCGTCATTTTTTTTGCAGAACTGATATTAGTTTTAATAGTTTTTCAGTTGGTTTACTTGAATTACCTAAGTAGATAACAGACACTGCTGCAAAATCTGTTCTTTATATCTTTTTGTCTTTTTACACTGGCTATTTACTTGGATAAAATAAGGTTAGAACAGATCACTCCCAAAAATACACTACAGATTAAAGAGCCAAATGTAAAAAATCCATGAACTCTGGAAAATAGCAGAAAAAAGAATACAACTAGCTTAGACAGGTATAAAAATACTTGATGGGGCTGAGTGTGATGGCTCACGCCTGTAATCCCAGCACTTTGGGAGGCCGAAGGGGGTGGATCACCTGAGGTCAGGAGTTCGAGACCAGCCTGACCAACATGGTGAAACCCCGTCTCCACGAAAAATATAATAATTAGCCGGGTGTAGTAGTGGGTGCCTGTAATCCCAGCTACTCAGGAGGCTGAGGCAGGAGAATGGCTTGAACCCAGGAGGCGGAGGTTGCAGTGAGCCGAGATTGCGCCACTGCACTCCAGCCTGGGTGACAAGAGCGAAATTCCATCTCAAAAAAAAAAAAAGTATTACATATGGTAGTGTGGATTGCAACAGGTAATCACAGTAATGTCAAGTGGGTCCCTGGATAGTGAATGATGGTTCTCAGTTATTTATATTTTGGTGGGCTATAGTTGTTTCATATCAACTTATAAATGGCAAAAAAAAAAAAAAAAAAAAAAGATAAGCACAGATTTCCTGAATCCTTATACTTGAAAAGTGAGTCAAAGTGTATGGCGAGAAAGGACAGTCTCTTCAACAAAGGAAGCTGGAACAATATGCATATGGACAAGAAGCTCACTGTTAAGCCATACACAAAAATCAATTTCAGATGGTTCGCAGAATTCAACTTAAAATGCAAAATAAGGCTACTAGAAGAAAACAAATTATTTTCATCCCTCACTGTAGGCAAAGATTTCTCAGCAGCCAGGTACAGTGGCTCATACCTGCAATCGCAGCACTTTGGGAGGGAGATCACTTGAGGTCAGGAATTTGAGACCAGCCAGGCACTCCAGCCTGGGCGACACAGCGAGACTCTGTCTCAAAAAACAAAACAAGACAAAACAAAACAAAAATCTCAGAAAAGATGCAAAAAGCACAAATTGTAAATGAAAAACTTGATAAACTGGATTTCTCCAAAACAAAACTTCTGTTCATCAAATACCATAGCTGGGCACCGTGGCTCACACGTATAATCTCAGCACTTTGGGAGGCCAAGGCAAGCTGACTGTTTTGAACCCACGAGTTTGAGACCAGCCTGGGCAATATGGTGGTGAAACCCCGTTTCTATAAAAAATAGAAAAATTAGCTGGGCATGGTGGTGTATACCTGTAGTCCCAGGTATTTGGGAGGCTGAGATGGGAGAATCACCTGAGCCCGAGGAGGTTAAGGTTGCAGCAGGCCATGATGGTTCCACCGCATTCCAGCTTGAGCAAGAGTAAGACTCTGTCTCAAAAACAAACCAAAAAAAAAAAAGAAAATCCTCAAAAACCAAAAAGAAAAATGAAAAAAAAAATGAAGCCACGAACTGGAAAAAAATATTCACAACGCATATCTGACAATGGATTTGCATCCAGAATAAATTAAAAAATTCCTGCGTGTCAATAAAAAATCCTATTAAAGTTGGGCAGAAGAATTGAATGAACACCTTAAAAAGTGCTCAACATTATTACTTATCAGTGAAACACAGAACTGCAACGAAATACTACTATACAGCCACCAGTATAGCTAAGATTAAAAAGACAGTGAACATTAAAGGCTGGAGAGGATGTGGAGCAAATGAACTCTCATACACTGCTGATGGGGAGTCCATCATAATAGGAGAATGGATAAATAAGCTGTGGTATATTCATACAGAGCAGTACTATTCACAAAAAGGGATGATCTACTGATACAACATGGAAGAATATAAAAATATTACACTAAGTGGGAAAGCCAAACAAAAAAGTATACACTGTATTATCCGATTTATATAAAATTATAGAACAGGCAAAACAAACCAAGGGTGATAGCTCAGCAGGTGATTAGAGAGCAACATTCTGGAGTGATAAAAATGTCTTGCTATACATTTGTCAAAACTAAATGGTACAATTAGCATTTTACCGTATGTAGGTTATATTAAAGCTAGAATTTTTAAAAAATGATAGCATTTCTGAAGTTTATTTTACCTTAACTCCAAAGATATCATCACTCTAGGATGGTTTTCTGCCTAATTAAGCTTTTGAAAGTGACATTGGTAATAAAATTAACCCAAATTTTCTAGCTATGCAAATGCTAACAGAGGAGGAGTAAGAGTTGGTCGTCCCAAAGAAAGGAAATATGAGACTACAAATCTCCAACAGAAGATCTGTTAAGTGAACAGCTATAAAAGGAAAGTAGCTTTTGATCTGGGTCTTGATGGGTAGAGGTATTTTTACCAGGCAAAACTGGAAAGAGAGGGAGATCCAGGCACAGTGAACAGTATGACCTGAGTCAGACAGCGTGGGGCACACAATTTAACTTAGTGTTGTTGGAAATCAGTTTACAAATTCATTCATTCAATAAATATTTACCAAGGGTTAGTATACTAGATGCTCACCTAGGCACTGGGGACAGAGATGAACATAACAAAGATTCCAACCGAATGGGAAGAATGGTGGGGACAGAAAACCAAAACAAAATAATACATACGGCATGGCGAAGAACTAACATTAACAGAGATCTGAAGAAAGCAAGGGAATGAGTCACGGATATCTGAAGAAGAGCTTTTTATGGAGGGAGAATGGCAAGGAGACCAGTCTGGCCAGAGGAGTGAGTCAAGAAGAGAGTGTAGGAAGATAGGAAAAGAGGTGAGAGTTTGGGAAGTTGGACTTTATCAAAGAAGGGAACAGTGATACATAAGGAGCACACATTGAGATACTGACCAAGCCATGGGTCTTTTTTTTGTTTTTTTGAGACAAGTTCTTGCTCTGTCACCCAGGTTGAAGTACACTGGTGGCGGGGCTCCATGCAGCCTCAACCTCCTGAGCTCAAAGGATTCTCCCACCTTAGCCTCCTGAGTAGCCTGCTACCAAGCCCGGTTAAAATGTTTTTTTTTTTTTTTTTTTTTTTTTTTTCAGTAGAGGTCTCCCTGTGTTGCCCAAGCTGGTCTCCAACTTCTGAGCTCAAGTAAACCTCCTGCCTTGACCTCCCAAAGTGCTGTGACTACAGGGGTGAGCCACCACACATAGCCCAGGACGTGGGTCTTGAATGCCTAATATAATAGTAAACAACACTACAGAAGAATGTATTCCTTCTTTGCTACATTACCCTGTTTCATCACTCCTATCTATCCTTTTGCTGCTTTCTATCATTTCTGAAGACTTGATTTCAGCCCTCCATGTAATGCAGTGCTTAAAATCAGTCAACTCCTAGCTATGTCACTGTGGGAGAACTAACCTACATCTTTCCTTGCCTAGCTTCTTCAACAGTAAAATGAGGATAATACAGCATCTACCTCACAGAGCTGTTCTGAATAATAAATGGCTTTACATATAAAAGCACTCGAATACTGCCTAGCACACATTAAAACATTGGCCATTATCCTATTTTTGAACCAGAGGTTCATTTCTATATGTATCGTGGGCCTACCGTGTGCCAGGCACTGCTCTACATGCTTGGGAGGAATCTGTGGACAAAATAAATCCAACAACCTCTCCTCCACCCGTATCCTGGAATTTACATTTTTAGTGTGGGGGTTGACACACTAAAGGGCCAGAAAGTATTTTTCGCTTAGCAGGCCGTAAGGTCTCTGTTACAACTACTCCAACTCTGCCACTGAGTGCAAAAGCAGCCACAGACAAGATGCAAACGACTGAGTGTGGCTATGATCCAACAAAACTTTATTTATGGGCAAAAAAAGGTAAATTTTATATAATTTGCTTTTTTTTTTTTTTTTTTGAGACACAGTCTCACTCTTGTTGCCCAGGCTGGAGTGCAGTGGTGCAACCTTGGCTCACGGCAACCTCCACCTCCCAGGTTCAAGTGATTCTCCTGCCTCAGCCTCCCGAGTAGCTGGGATTACAGGCACGCATCACCACCCCTAGCTAATTTTTTGTATTTTTAGTGGAGACAGGGTTTCAACATTTGGTCAGGCTGGTCTCAAACTCCTGACCTCAGGTAATCCGCCCACCTTGGCCTCCCAAAGTGCTGGAATTACAGGCGTGAGCCACTGCATCCGGGCTATAATTTTCATGTTATAAAATACACATTTACTTTGAATTTTTGTCCAACTATTAAAAAATTTAAAAACCATTCTTAGCTTGCGGGTAGTATAAAAGCAGGTAGTGGGCCAGATGCGGCCTGTGGTTCTAACTTGTTGACTCTGTTCTAGCAGGTTCTTAATCTGCAGTCCCCCACTCCTCGAGGTTCACAGATAAGCAGCAGAATCCCAAACCTTTGAATCTGTAAGCACGATTTTGTGCCTATGTGCAGTTCAGAGTAAGAGGCATGAGAAGGTCCACAGCTTTTATCACTTATCATAAATTAAGAACTAGCCCGGTTGAATGAAAATCAATGGCTACCTTATATAGACCCGAACCCATCTCCACATCTGAATTTCTACTCTATTAGACATTTCTATCTTGAGACTCGGATAAATTAAGTGACAGGACTTCTATTTCTTCATCTTCCAAATGAGAGAATTGGACTCAATTATGTCCAGAAGTCCATTCTGGCTCTACTATTTCAAGACTAAATCCATCTGAAATTCATCCTTCCCAGACAATCACCTGTAACTCAGCTCCCCATGTTTATTACCCAGAGTTGCCCTCCCACAACACAGAACTTAAGGGCTCCAGAGCACTGCATGTTCTGTCTGTCTGCCTCACCCCTGCAAACGACCTAATTATTCTCTCAAATAATATCTCCAAACCCCCTTGTTTCAGTTTTTAAATTATGAGCAGATATTCCCAACATATGTGTATTAATCATAGATTCTACATATTATAATTAACAGAACCTTTCGAAAGATAGGCTAAAAATAAACTGAAACCAATCACTTCAGTTGCCTTGTCTATCTTCAGCATTCCTGTATTTATATATTTTGTCCACCCTCCTATTTCAAATATTGAATAAAAACTGTCCTTCCTACTAAAGGTCAATCTTTCCACTTAAGCAATGATTGATATCCCCTCACCTAGCTAAAGACTCTGCTATGGCCATTATTCCCATCCACACACCAATCTACCATCTACTTCTTAACCTATTCTGATCAGCCCTTTGGCCCACCAGTCCATTTTAGGAGTTCTTAACAAATTTCAACTACTTCACTTGGTCACATGGTCAATTTTTAATCCTCATTTAGCAGTGTTTCATACAATTGCCTACTCCCTCCATCTTGAAACGTTTCTTCCTTAGTATTCCAGATGTCACACACTCCTGGCTTTTCTGCTTCCATTACTGTATCCTCCTCTTCTGACTGGAGTGCTCCCAGTCATCTACCTTCTTCTCCATTTAACATTCTCTACTTGATGTCCTCCAGACCACAGGTTATCATCTATAAAATATGACTCCCAGATCATCTCCCTAGTTTTTCTCCTGAGTGCCAGTCGTGAATATCCAACTTTTCTACTGCACATATTCTCAGGTGTCTACTAGTTATCGAACTAAGTCCCATATAGAACTTCTGATTTATCAGTCTCAGAAACTGATGCTCCCTTCGTCTTCCCCATTTCAGTACATGCACTGCTGTTTACCCAGATTCTTGGAAAAGTGATTGGTTATTCAAAAAACATTTTTTTTTGTTCGTTTTGTTCCTGGGAAGAAAGCAAAACCCATTTGGCTCCAGCTTCAAATTACATTCCAAATCAGACTACTGCTCACTTTCAACTCTACACTTCTAGTTCAAGCTACCATATCTCAACTGGACATTTGATTTACTTCCCTACTTACCACTCTGATCTTGTCTCCCACCACTCTTCTTCACTAAGCTCCAGTCACACTGGCCTTTTTGGTATTCCTCGAAATCGGTCAAGTTCACTCTTACCTCAAGGTCTTTGCATTTGTAATTGCTCTTGTCCGAAAAGCTTTTACATCCTCATCATTTACGTCTCCAGGTAAAACATCAACTCCTCAGAGAGGTCTTCCTTCCCTGATGATCCTACCAAAATTAGACACCCCCATCCCAGTCACTCTAACCCTTAACCTTGCTATATTTTTTTCACATTTATCACTTCGTGAAACTATACTCGCTTACTTACACATATCCTTTCTCTCCTCAAGTTCCTTGACAGCAGGCCTAGATTAGTGCCTGGCACTTAGTAAATGCTCAATAAATATTTCTTGAGTGAATGTACTATCATTTTCCTAATCGCTGAGGCTTGAAATTCAGGCATTACTGGATGGGCTTCTTCTTACTTAATAACAGAACAATAAAGAATTTAGGATAGCAGTTTAGCTGAAATGCATTAACACATAAATATGACCACAGCTGGCCAGATTTGGTGGCTCATGCCTGTAATTCCAGCACTTTGGGAGGCCACGGCAGGAAGACCACTTGAGCCTCCAAAACAAAAAATTAGCTGGGTGTCGTGGTGGGCACCTATAGTCCCAACTACTAGGGAGGCTGAGGCAGGTGGATGGTTTGAGCCCAGGAGGTTGAGGCTAGAGTGAGCCATGATCGTGCTACTGCACTCCAGCCTGGGAGTGCAGAACTGAGTGAGACTCTGACTCAAAAATAAATATAAGCATAATAGCAAAGATTTCCCTGATTATTTTCCAGCACTAAAAAATCTACCAAAAAAACCAAGATAAACATTTTAGAAGATTTAAACAATTAAATATCACTTTAGAACTTGATGTATAGGACTGACTATAACTTCTGGCTGTAAACTAGTGCCTATTATATTACAGACTTACCATCTGGCAATGCATACACGTATATTTTTTGAATGGTAGTTATCAAATTTCATATTTAAGAAAAAGAGAAACAGTCACTTAATATTAAACAGGGACCCCAAATCATCATTGGCAAGACACAATAAATATCCATTATAGTACGTACCACAGTTGTTTCCTTGCCATTGTATCTCCAGAATGAATAAATCCACATGTAAACTGCTACGTTTCAACAACATGATTATAATGTAAATGAGATCAGACATACGTCATTTTAGGTCACTGAATAGAAAAGGAAACAACTTTCGGGGATCAAAAAGCAAATATGGAGCCGAGCGCGGTGGCTCACGCCTGTAATCCCAGCTCTTTGGGAGGCGGAGGCGGGCAGATCACCTGAGGTCAGGAGTCCTGCCTGACCAACATGGTGAAACTCCGTCTCTACTAAAAAAACAAAAAAACAAAAAAAACCCGAAAAACCAAAATTAGCCGGGAGTGGTGGTGCGCGCCTGTAATCCCAGCTGCTCCAGAGGCTGAGGCAGGAGAATGGCTTGAACCCCGGATGCGGAGGTTGCAATGAGCCGAGATCAAGTCACCGCACTCCAGCCTCAGGACAGAGCGAGACTCTGTCTCAAACAAAAAAAAAAAAGAAAAAGAAAGAGAGAAACAAAAAAGAAAAAAAGCAAATATGGCAGTTAAAAAGTGAGAAAGTGAGGTTTTAAGACATTAAAGAATTTCAAGGCCAGGCGCGGTGGTTCATGCCTGTAAATCCCAGCACTTTGGGAGCCCGACAGGGGGCGGATCACTTGAGGTCAAGAGTTCCAGACCAGCCTGGCCAACATGTCGAAACTCCGTCTCTACTAATAATAGTCAGGCGTGGTGGCATGCGCCTTGGTCCCAGCTACTTGGGAGCCTGAGGCAGGAGAATCACTTGAACCTGGGAGGCAGAGGTTGCAGCAAGCCGAAAACGCACCACTGGCACTCTAACCTGGGCAACAAGAGCAAGTCTGTCTCCCCCGGCCCCCTAAAAAAGAATTTCGGTTTTCTACACTAAAAGCAATGTGGAGTAGAAATGCTCACTCTAAATGGCACAAACTCCACAGTTATATGTTACTAAACAGATCTCAGTTCCTTAAGAGAAACTCAATGGGCACAGTATTTCACACTAGATACCTCCTTACAGACAAGACTGGACGGGCAGTAGATGCACGAAACCCCCAACTCATGAAGTCGAGCACAGATCACCTAACAAGTTACCCAGAAGGTAAACTTCTCGGGTACTGCAGCTAGAAGAAGCGAGAGACCTCTCCTTGGGCTAGGGACTGACTTCAACAAAATAACTAATCTGAGCAGACACGAGGAACAAGCAGAAAGGAAAAGCGACAGGGCTACCATGCTCCTAACTCCACCCTCCCGCGCTCAGCCTCGAGAAGGCCCAGTCTCGTTGGCTGCTGCCCCTCCTTCCACCTCTTTCCAAACCCACCGAGCGGCGCCAGGAAAGGTCCCGCCGCCCTCTTCTCCCCTCCCCCAAAGTAGGGGCTGGGGAGGCCCAGGGAGGTTAACAGCTTCCGTTCCTTCCACGCCCAGAAGGGAAGGGGTGGGAAGTGGGATTGCGAGCTCGTCCCGTCTCGGCCTCCCTCGCCCTCCACCCTTACCCGGAGCTCCGTTTCCGCCCCAGCCCGAGA
This sequence comes from Hylobates moloch, assembly GCF_009828535.3. NCBI lineage: Eukaryota > Metazoa > Chordata > Mammalia > Primates > Hylobatidae > Hylobates > Hylobates moloch. The sequence goes on from NW_026652284.1 coordinate 54,344,779, forward strand.
CTCACTCGTCAGTCCCGCAGCCACCGCAGCCGGGTCCCCGCGTACTGCCACAGCCCCTATCCCAGGGCCGCCCCCCCGCCCCCAGCTGCCTGCTCCGGTGGGTTCCGGGGCAGTCGAAAGAATTACTTCCGCTGGGTCAGAGCCGCTTTCTGCGACGCGCGGGAGATCCGTACCTGGTAAGGCGAGGACGCAGAGTGTGTCGTCCACTTCCGTCTGGAGGTAGTGCGTAGCGCCCTATTCTTTTCCCCTATAGTAGGCCAGCCTATTAACGCAACCGGCAAATTTCGACCAATCCGAGTCTAGTTCTTCTGGATTCCCAGCATGCAGCGCAGACCCTGATCCAATTGCTGTAAAGACGCATCCTTAAAGAGGCTCTCGGGAGTCCGGGAGAGCACTGCATTCTGGGATTTGTAGTTTCTCTGGTGGATACTGTCGGCGTTGGGACCGAGGCAGCCCTGCATCCTGGGACTCGTAGTTTCTCGCACTGCGTGTTAAGATTTTGGTGGTTTTAGAGATTGTCCCTGCCTCTCATTTAGGGGTACGCCTGGAGGTGGGAGACTGCTGAGGAAAGATTGAAACGTGGGAGGACAGTTTCTTTGCTAACGAGATCATGCTCTTTATGAAGCAGCATCTGTCCCTGGTGAAAAGTTGCTGTGCGTGCTGAACAGCCAGCACAGCAACGACTAGCGCAATCGGCTGGCCTCATTTCCTCTCTTCCTGGTAGAATTCAATGTTAACTGAAAACTAACCACGCCCCCCAGTCCACCCCCGAGGGTCCTGCCTCTGCCTCTGCCTCTGGGTTAGCTCAGCTATCCTGGATACCGAGCTCACGCACAGAAAATCCAGGCGCCTGCCAACACCGTTACTCAGTTTTGGGGACCTTCTTTCTCATTCCACGCCCCGCTTCCCACCCCCCGCGTTTCCTATGGTAAGATATACAGGCATCTTTCCAGGAAGGCTGAAACAGCTAAATAAAGTTCACCTACCGTTTTCCAGGAGTGTGGCATGAAGAGAATGTATGTAGGGCCAAGACAACATTACAAGTTGCTCAACGAGGCACTTTGTGCGCTCAAAAAATAGATAACAGGCTATCTGGAGTTTGTTGAACTAACTGAGGACTTGCCAGAAAGGCTTTTTTTTTTTTTTTTAATTTAGTTGATTTGGTAGATAAAAGACATTGGTTTTTTATAATTAATTGCAATAATCAAGGAGATTGTCTTGGATAAATTTTTCCAAGCCTTTACAGAAATCAGAACAAAGATTTTTGGCTGTAATGGTAGCTCGAAGTAGAGTTTGGTGGGGAGGACAGGCATGGAGGTGCAGATGAGGAGGCTGTAGGCCCCTTTTCTTTTCTCTTTTCTTTCCTTCTTTTTTATTGAGAGGGTGTCTCGCTCTGTCTCCCAGGCTGGAGTGCAGTGGCGCAATTTCGGCTCACTGCAGCCTCCACCTCCCAGGCCCAAGCAATTCTCGTGCCTCAGCCCCCTGAGTAGCTGGGATTACGGGTGTGCTCCACTACGCCGGGCAACTTTTTTCTGTGTTTTTTTGTGAAGGCGGGGTTTCACTATGTTGGCCAGGCTGGTCTCAAACTCCTGACCACAAGTGATCTGCCCACCTTGGCCTCCCAAAGTGCTGGGATTACAGCCGTGAGCCACTGCGTGCGGCCTAAAAACATCCTTAAAATCATTCTAAAATCCCATTAGTTTATATTTAACAAATGTCTCTAACTTACTGGAACTGGAAAATCCATCTAACATAAATAACAATTCTATGTAAATCTATGGTACAGAGTTTTCAGAATATAATCTCATTTTATCTATTTAGAAATTTTGAGAAATAGATCAAACGAATGTTTTTATTTTCATTTACTTACAGTATTTGTAGGGGGAACAGCTTTACAGAAGATAAAAAAATTTGAGTTCTCTCAATATAGTTAAGAAAAACATTTTTATATGAAAATTTTAAATATATCAGCAAAATAATAGAGTGAATATTGATTGTGGATGAATTACCCTAAACAGAAGAATTTTTAAAATGTAAATAGGCCGGGTGTGGTAGCTCAGGTTCATCTGACACTTTGGGAGGCCTAGGCGGGAGGATCCCTTGATTCCAGGAGCTCAAGACCAGCCCGGGCAACAAAAGGAGACCCTGTATCCACTAAAAATACAAAAATTAGCTGGGCATGGTGACGTGGCCTGTAGTCCCAGGTACTTGGCAGGCTGAAGTGAGAGGAACACTTGAGACTGGGAGGTCAAGGCTGCAGTGACCTTTGATGGTGCCACTGCACTCCAGCCTGGGCGACAGAGCAAGACCCTGTCTCAAAAACAAAATAAAAGGCAGGCACAGTGGCTCACCCTTGTAATTCCAGCACTTTGGGGGGCTGAGGTGGGCGGATAGCTTGAGCCTCAGGAGTTTGAGACCAACCTGGGTTATATGGTGAAACTCCATCTCTACTATTAAAACAAATATTAAAATAAAAAGAAACAAAATGTAAGTAGAAGCTAACTTTTATAAAATAAAGTTATCCATATAGAGGTATTATCATTATCTCCTTCTGAATACTCCCCCCAATAGACAGTATTTGGAGTTGCCAACATGATCATATTGTTGTATTGATTTATTTTTATTTTTATTTTTGAGACAGGGTCTAGCTGTGTCACCGAGTGCAGTGGTGCAATCAGGGCTCACTGCAGCCTCAACCTCTTGGGCTCAAGTGATCCTTCCACCTCAGCCTCCCAAGTAGCTGGGACTACAGGCAGGCACCACCATGCCCAGCTAATTTAAAAATTTTTTGTAGAGACAGGGTCTCACTTTGTTTCCCAGGCTGGTCTCAAACTCCTGGAATCAAGGGATCCTCTCACCTGGGCCTCCATGTAGTATTGGAATTGCAGGCGTGAGCTCCCGCCCCTGGCCACACATTATTTTAGACTATGAATTTGTTCCTCTCCAGTGCAAATAACATGCCAAGTCAAAAACAGTTATAGTTCTGCAGTGGTAAACAAAAGTGTGTCTCTATTACTAAGATGCTCATCCTTCAAGACTGAGCTAAGTGTGAAGCCAGTCTGAAGACATTCTGAGGCAAAATTAATCATGTTCTTCTTTGTACGGCTGTGGCATTTGTTTGTTCTTTTTTTGGAGACACGGTGTCACTTTGTGGCCCAGGCTGGAGTGCAGTGGTGTGGTCTTGGCTCACTGAAGCCTCGACGTTGGGCTCAAGCAATCCTATGATGTCAGCGTCCTGGGTAGCTGGGACCACAGGCACACACTTACCATGTGTGGCTTATTTTTGTTTCAGGTTGGTTTTTTTTTTTTTTTTTTTTTTTTGGTAGAGACGGAGTCTCCCTGTATTGCTCAGGCTGGTCTCAAACTCCTGGCTTCAAGAGATCTTCCTGCCTAAACCTCCCAAAGCGCTGGGATTACAGGTGCAAGCCACCACGGCCGGCCACATTTTGTATATTGCGGTGTCTCAATTATATTACATTATATTCTAGCCAATTTTCAGGTGTTTTCCTCCACTATTTAAGCACTGTGGATTCCTAGTTTAATCTAGTATTTTGTATCCTTTGCTCCTAGCTCAGTCCTGGCAATAGACTCAGTACGTCTTTAACAAGTAATGAATCAGTGTGTATATGGATGTGAATGATTTCTGAAGACAAATCTGATAACACCTATCAATATTACATAAACAAATTCCATTTATTTTCCTCAACCCGATGATTCAATTAAATTATCATTCATTTTTGTTCAAATCGTATATTCTTCCTTCTGTGCCAACAGGCTAGAATCATTTTCCGCAAAGGAAACAGTTTTTAGTGATGTCCACGAGAAAAAAAAAAGATTTAACCCTGGCTTCTGGGCTTTGTCATTCTCGTACAGCCCTCTGCCCCTCCACACTGTTACAAAGAAGGTAAAATTCTAGGAAGGAGGAGCCGCTCAGCCGAGGACAGAGCCGCGGACTCCCAGCTCAGCTGGCGGATAACGCGCGCTGGCGGATAACGCGCGCTGCCGGGAAGGCGGCAGGCGGGCGGTAGATTCTGCGCACGCGCGGGCAGCACAGCTGCCCGTCAGGCGTCCCGGGCTGGGCATGCACCATTTGTGCCGCAGTCGGGTGGGAAGCGGTGTCTCGTAGGGGTGGGCTCCTGCAGGTGGGGCGTCCGCAGCCGCTCGTCACCCGCGGGATGCTGTTTCTGGCGTTGGGCCGCCCGTGGGCGGTCGAACTGCGTTTCTGCGGAAGGAGGACTGCATTGTGTGCGGCCGCCGTGCTCCGAGGTCCCCGGGCCTCTGTCTCCCGGGCGTCCTCCTGCAGCGGGCCTTCGGGGCCGGTAGCCGCCTGGAGTACGGGGCCCTGGGGAACCGCGCGCCTTCTCCGGCGTCCGGGCCGAGCGCAGGTAGGGCGTCCGAGGTCTGGTGTCCCAAGTGAGGCGGGGAAGGCGGGACGTCGCGTCGGGCCTGGGGAGCCCCTGCGGCTCTTTGCGACCTCTCCCAGGTGTCCGTGGCTGGAGCGCGGGAGGAGCCCCCTCTGCGGGGCTTGCAGAAGTAGCCGGCCGAGGGCCCCGGGGTCCTCAGCCTCCGCAAGTCCAGGAGAACGGCTGGAAAGTGCTTACTTTTATGGTGGTTTCAAATCCAGAGGGTTTGTGGTGACAACTATATGTAGTTCCTTTTCTGCCCTTGAGCAGAAGCTTAGAAGTGTTAATTTGTAAAAAATTGGATGCAGCACCTGGAAATAGAACCGAAAGACCCAGGTTAACCTGACTTTGAGCTTGTTCTACTTTTATGAGGTGGCTGTACTTTTAAGAATTTGGTCACTGGGAAAAGGGGGATGCAGATGTTAATTCTTTTATTTTGATCTGAAAAAATTGTTTTCTAATTCTACTCTGTAAAATATCAGGATTGGCAAACCTGGTTAAAACTTGGAAGAAATGCTTAAAATGGAAATTGGAATCTAATTACATTTCAGCATTGAGGAATTAGGCATGCCTTTTACATTTTGAAGTGTATACACTGTGAAACTCATTTTCAGATGTTTGGGGAACTCTTCTGTTCCCTTGAAATTTGATGTAGGATTTCAAGTAAATTTTATTTCTTTTTTTTTGGAGGTGAAGTCTTGCTCTGTCACCCTGGCTGGAGTGCAGTGACGTGATCTTGGCTCACTGCAACCTCTGCCTTCCGGGTTCAAGCGATTCTCCAGCCTCAGCCTCCCCAATAGTTGGGATTACAGGCGCGCTCCACCACACCCCGGCTGATTTTTTTGTATTTTTAGTAGAGACGGGGTTTCACCGTGTTGGCCAGGCTGATCTTAAACTCCTGACCTCAAATGATCCTCCTGTCTCGGCCTGTCAAAGGGTTGGGATTACAGGCGTGAGCCGCTGTGCCCAGCCAAATTTTATTTCTTGTCAAGAAATAAAAGGACCAGGGGATACACGGTATTTACAAGGTCTTTAGAGAAAGAATTGATCTCTTTAATACTATCATATAAATATTTTAGAAGTATTTGTAAAAGGCCTGGAGTTTAAATATAATCTGAGTTTGCGGAGTATTTAACTTAAATTATTTTAGTAAAATTAAATTTTATTTTTTAGAGATGGGATCTTGCCATGTTGCCCAGGCTGGCCTTAAACTCCTGGGCTCAAGTGATCCACCTCAGCCTCCCCAGTAGCTGGGGCTATAGACGTGTTCCATTACACCAGCTAAATGTATTTATTTTTTGGAAAGGTGTTGCATTTAAATAGAATGGAAATGATGTCCTCATTAACAGTGGAATAGAAGAAACTGTTACTATTTTTACTTCTTCAAGGTCACACTAGACCTAGAAACCTGAGAGCTGGGATGCAAAGCTAACAAACTCCAACTCTGCAGTTTTCTACTTGTGACTAGAATTAAGGCAAGCCATTCTGTCAGCCAACTGATTTCTTTAACTCTGTAGATTGGGAGAATTCCTTATGTCACCTCATGTGACAAGTTCTCTTCATTACAATTTTATTTTATTTTTTTGAGACAAAGTCGCGCTCTGTTGCCCAGGTTGGAGTACAGTGGTGTGATCTCGGACCACTGCAACCTCCGCCTCCCGGGTTCAAGCGATTCTCCTGCCTCAGCCTCCGGAGTAGCTGGATTACAGGTGCCAGACACCACACCCGGCTAATTGTTTGCATTTTTAGTAGAGACGGGGTTTCACCATGTTGGCCAGGCTGGTCTTGAACTCCTGACCTCAAGTGATCCGCCCACCTCAGCCTCTCAAAGTGCTGGGATTACAGGCATGAGCCGCTGCTCCTGCATTACAGTTTTAAGAATAAACTTAAGCTGGGCATGGTGGCTCATGCCTGTAATCCCAGCACTTTGGGAGGCCAAGGTGGCAGATCACTTGAGGTCAGGAGTTCAAGACCAGTCTGGCCAACATGGTGAAACTCCGTCTCTACTAAAAATACAGAAATTAGCCAGGTGTGGTGGTGGGCACCTGTAATCCCAGCTACTCAGGAGACTGAGGCAGGAGAATTGCTTGAACCCAGGAAGCAGAGGTTGCAGTGGTGAGCCGAGATGGCACCACTGCCCTCCAGTCTGGGAGACAGAGCAAGACTCTGTCTCAAAAAAAAAAAAAAAAAAAAAAAACTTAAAAAAATTTAAGAAGGTTGGTCGACTATAATGATCCCTGTTTCAATAGATCCCTGTTTGTTGGGAAGGATATGTTCGATGCTTACATACGCCGTCTGACAAATCAGAAGATGGAAGGCTAATTTATACTGGCAATATGGCCCGAGCAGTGTTTGGTAAGTAATTGGAGGTGGGGGTACTTACTTTGTTTTTTTCTCTTTTAATTGTAAAAATATCCTTACCGTATCTTACTTGTTGTTATGGCATCCCTTAATGACAAGACGTAAGGAAAATTGGATTTTCATTTTTTTTTCTCGAGGTGTGTTGATAAGATGTAGAGACCTTTGCATTTTTAGATTTTTATTTGAGACAGAGTCTCACTCTGTTGTCCAGGCTGGAGTGCAGTGGCATGATCTTGGTTCACCATACTCTTCGCCTCCCATGTTCAAGCAATTCTCTTGGCTCAGCCTCCTGAGTAGCTGGGATTACAGGTATGCACCACCACACTTGGCCAATTTTTGTATTTTTAGTAGAGACAGGGTTTCACCATGTTGGTCAGGCTGGTCTTGAACTCCTTACTTCAAGTAACCTACGCACTTTGGCCTCCCAAAGTATTGGGATTACAGGCGTGAGCCACCATGCCCGGCCTCTATTATGTTTTAATATTTGGAAGGGGTAACTTCCCCCCATTGCTTTGTTTATTTTTTTATTTTTTGCTGCTTTTGTTTTTCCAAATAAACTTTATAATCAACTTGTTTAGGATCTCAACTTTATTTTCCAAACAGATGGTGTTTTTTATTAGGATCATATTAAAATTATAAATTAAAGGTAAGGTAAATTTACATTTTAAGTCATTTTTTATTGTGGTTAGATAAACATAAAATTTTTCACTTTAATCATTTTGAAGTATACAGTTTAGAAGCCATTTTTTAAAAATAATTTTATTTTTTAGAGACAGAGTCTCTGTCATCTAGGCTGGAGTGCAGTGGTGTGATCATAGTTCCCTGCAGCCTCACTTGTGGGCTCGAGTGATCCTCCCACCTCAGCCTCCCAAATAGCTAGGACTACAGACGTGTGCCACTACACCTGGCTGATTTTTTTTTTAAGCTAGTCAAATTTAGCAGTGGGGGCATTGTATACCAACTTCAGTGACACCAATGTTAAGTTCTGATAACTCATTACCATCAGACCAGCCTTGGCTAATTTAAAAAAAATTTTTTTCTAGAGACAGGTCTTCCTATGGTGCCTAGGCTGGTCTCAAACTGGTCTCAAGCAGTCCTCCTGCCTACGCCTTCCAAAGTGCTGAGATTACACGCATGAGCCACTGCACTCTGCTAGAAGTCATTTATTTTTAATCTTTCTAAGGTAATAGGTAAAAATGGTATCTCAGTGTTTTATTTGTATTTTTTATTATTTATTTATTGAGACGGAGTTTCGCTCTTGTTGCCCAGGCTGGAGTGCAGTGGCACAATCTGGGCTCACTGCAACCTCCACCTCCCAGGTTCAAGCAATTCTCCTGCCTCAGCACCCCCAGTAGCTGGGATTATAGGTGCATGCCACCAAGCCTGGCTAATTTTTGTATTTTTAGTAGAGACAGGATTTCGTAAGGTTGGCCAGGCTGCTTATCTCATTGTTTTAACTTGAATGTCTTTCCTTACTAAAGAAGTTGAATACCTTTCCCATATGTTTCTCTTTTTTTTTTTGTTCTGAGATGGAGTCTCGCTTTGTCTCCCAGGCTGGAGTGCAGTGTGCAGTCTTGGCTCACTGCAGCCTCTACCTCCTGGGTTCAAGGATTCTCCTGCCTCAGCCTCCTGAATAGCTGGGATTACAGGCACGTGCCACCATGCCCAGCTAATTTTTGTATTGTTAGTAGAGATGTAGTTTCACCATGTTGGCCAGGCTGGTCTCGAACTCCTAACCTCAAATGACCCATCTGCCTCAGCCTCCCAAAGTGCTGGGATTACAGGCATGAGCCAATGCGCCTGGCCGTCCCATATGTTTTTTAACCACTGATTTTATTTCTCTGGTGATTTGCTGTTTTAATCCTGGGCACTTAGCCTGATAGAATTTCCCATGTTTGAATATTTTATGTTAGATATACTGGAGTGCTTGTTAATAGAGAGTTTTGTTTGATAATCTGCTATCTGAATCAACTTTTGTAGTACAATATTAGTAAGGATCTTTAAGTAATATTAACTACTTTATTGTGGAACTGAGGTAGGGCCACTTAAACCCTAAAGCAGATTTCCTGCCTGGAGAGGCAGTGCATTCTAATGGTCAGTGGCAGGGACATTGAAGTCAAAATATGTAAAATCCTTAAAACAGAGCTTGGAATATAATAAGCTTTTTGATTTTGTTGTCTTGAGCTGATACAGTAAGAAGAAAAATGGAAGAATTAATGGGATAGATTGATTCTTTTATAAAATTTAAAAGTATTGATCATCTCTCTTTTTTTCCCATTTAGGTGTGAAATGTTTCTCTTATTCTACGAGTCTGATTGGCCTTACATTTCTGCCATACTTTTTTACACAAAATAATGCTATTTCTGAAAGTGTGCCTCTGCCTGTTCAAATCATATTTTATGGCATCATGGGAAGCTTTATGGTGATCACCCCAGTGCTGCTTCACTTTATTACAAAAGGCTATGTCATTCGATTGTACCATGAGGCCACAACAGACACTTATAAAGCCATTACCTACAATGCTATGCTTGCAGAAACGAGTACAGTGTTTCACAAGAATGATGTGAAGATTCCAGATGCTAAACATGTGTTTACCACATTTTATGCTAAAACAAAATCACTGTTAGTTAATCCAGTGCTCTTTCCAAACCGCGAAGACTTTATCCATCTAATGGGTTACGACAAAGAAGAATGTATTTTGTATATGGAAGAAGCCAGTGAAGAGAAACAGCATAAAGATGAGAAATGAGCCTGTTTTTTAGTGTTCGTGCTTAAATGTGATTTACGTTTTAATGTATAATAATAAAATTTGCCTTTTGCATTCTGTTAGTGACTGATTGTTAAAAATGATTTGAAATTATCAAAGCTTTTAATTTCCAGAGAATGATGTTTGTTTATAATAAAACAAGCTATGTTTGAAAACCAAAACGTAGTATCTACCATTCGTGTTTTAGAAAAAGGTATGTGAATAAATATGTTCATGCTAGTGTAAGAGTTCTGTTACTGTGGTTGATTCTAAACTGGGGATCTGATGTCAGTAGCAAATGGGAGAGTTACTTTATTCTTTGTGTATGGATTTTTCTAAGTGTATAAATATTTTCTGACATTAAAAGACATTTTCTCTTTGAGGAAGACACAGTCATAGGTGGTGTGGAGCTATGGTCCACCTTTTCTTTGCTCTTGCCTGAGGACCAAGTCTGTCAGGAAGCTGGCTAGGAAGCTGGCTAGGAAGCCTTGCAGCAGCCATGGCTTTTAAAGATACCAGAAAAACACCCGTGGAGTCAGAGGTGGCAATTCACCGAATTCATAGCACTCTAATGAGTTGCAACGTAAAATCCCTGGATAAGGTGTGTGCTGACTTGATCTGAGGAGCAAAGGAAAAGAATCAGTGAAAGGACCAGTTTGAATGCCTACCAAGACTTTGAGAATTCACTACAAGAGAAACTTATGGTGAAGGTTCTAAGACATGGGATCGTTTCCAGATGAGAATCCACAAGCGACTCATTGACTTGCACAGTCCTCAGATGGTTAAGCAGATTACTTCCGTCAGTATTGAGCCAGGAGTTGAGATGGAAGTCACCACTGCAAATGCTTAAGTCAACTGTTTTCTTAAATTGATTACCAATTGTTAAAAAAATTTTTTTAAAACCCCAAAATTTCAAGAAATTCACAAATTATGGGAGCAGTTTTAAGTCTTCTTTGGTTCAGAACACAGGTTTTCGCCTAACTCCTGGCATGATTGCCCGTAAGAACATTCATGTACAGTTGAACTGGTGGTTAGCTATAAGGGAAATGGCAAGTAGTGTTGTCTTCAGCAGTCTTAATTTGTTTCTCCAACTGTGCACCCCTCCCTTCGTGGCACCCTATGGGTGTAGGAAAACCACTGTTATTATTAGGTGAAAAATGCCTTGTGTAAAATTGCTGTCTCTATGCTAGCTTTGTCAAGAATATCCACTGTAAGATTTTTACCTCTATTGTAAAGTGGAGATTGACTCTTGCCAAGGATTTTTAGCCAGGAACAAGAGGCCTCAAACCACACTATTTAGATCAGTAGGTATTTACTAAGTGCCCAGTACTGTGCTAGTTACTAAGATCACAGTTAAGAACGAAACACCCCATCTGTCTTTATGGAGCTACCTAACATTGTCTATGGCCACCATGATAGTAAATTTAAACTTTATGGCATACATGTGTATGAGGGAGGTTGATGGGGAAGCAGCAGGAACATCTGTTCAAAGAGATCATTCAACTCCCAGGCTGCTTGAAACTTACTTACTCGTAGGAGATAAGACAGAAAAGCTGTCTTTCTGAGACCTAGAGCCTGCCCTCTGCTTGGATTGTCCAGCTCACCAGACTGAGAATTCCCACCGCCATTCCTCCGTGCCATCTTCTGCTCAAGGTGGGTTTTTGCCTGCTTGCTCCTCTGTCCTTTGTCCCCTAGATGTATCCTAGCAATGAATGAGAGGTGTCTTTCTTTTCTTTTCGTAGCAACCTACTAGATAAGGGAAGCTTGTCCAGCCTGCAGCCCAGGACGGCTTTGAATGTGGCCCAACACAAATTCGTAAACTTACATTTTATTTTTGAGATTTTTTTTAAGCTCATCACTATCATTAGTATATTTTATGTGTGGCCCAAGACAATTCTTCCAAAGTGGCCCAGGGAAGCCAAAAGATTGGACACCCCTAAGATAAGAGATATCTTTCTATAAAAAGTTATTCCATGATCAAATGTTTATTATGGATACATTAGAAAGTAGAAGGAAGAAAGAGGCTGGGTGTGGTGGCTCTTGCCTGTAATCCCAGCTACTTGGGGGGCTGAGTTGGGAGACTCGCTTGAACCTGGGAGATCAAGACTGCAGTGAGCTGGGATTGCACCACTGTACTCCATCCAGGGTGACAGAGCAAAACCCCATCTCAAAAACAAAAAAGGAAAAATCACTCCTAGTTCCCCCTAGAAAAAATAGCATTGTTTACATTTTAAAGATCTCTTCTAATATTACCTCTCTTCATAACTTGTTTTAAGTGCAATATATTTCTTTATGTTATAAATAAAGTTTTGGTGCTGCAAAAGAAATAGCACTCAAATATAAAATTGTATTTTTTTTCTTCTCAGCAAGGCAGTTTACTTCTATAGAAGGGTGCACCCTCACAGAGCAATGCTGAGCGCACACTTGGACAAGGGAGGAAAAGGGGGTCTTATTCCTGACACACGTGGCCCCTGCTGCTCTGTTGTTCTCCTATTGGCTAGGGTTAGACCACACAGGCTAAACTAATTCCGACTGGCTAATTTAAAGAGAGTGATAGGGTGAGTGGTTTGGCGGGAAAAATGGTTGTGGAGAATGAGCAGGTAACTGGAATGAGTCAGGGTGGAGCAGGTAATCAGAAAAGGTTGCTTTACGAGGAAGTTAAGTTTAAAAGTAGAAGGCAAAGAATTGAACATACATATTGATTCTTTGAAGAGAAATTTAGAACTCATATCTAACATTTACATGTTCTATATCCATGTGATCATTTTATCACTGTGCTCTCAGTCCCGCAGCCGTGAAGAGGACGCCCTGCAGACTCACTGCCCACCGGCTCCCCCAGAAGAAATCAAGAAAAGAAAGAAAGCTGTCATTTTTTGTCTCAGTGCAGACAAAAAGTGCATCATTTTAGAAGAAGGCAAAGAGATCTTGGTTGGAGATGTTGATGTAACCATAACTGGTCCTTTCAAGCATTTTGTGGGAATGCTTCCTGAAAAGATTGTTGCTATGCTTTGTATGATGCAAGCTTTGAAAAAAAAGAATCCAGAACAGAAGAGTTGATTTTTTTTTTTGTAGGCACGAGAACTAGCACCTCTGAAAAGTAAAATGATCTGTGCAACATCCAAGGATGCAATTAAAAAGAAATTTCAAGGTATTTTATCACTGTGTAGTGGAGTGAAAAACTTGTTTTTATTGGTTGATATCAGAATAATTCTTCAGAAGACAACTTGGTAGTCTAGGGGGAAAATATGCTTACACCAAGTGGGAAAGGTGACATCTCAAGGGCATGATCCGGAGTGAGAAACTAGGACAGAGAAAGGATCAGCATGCATAGGATAATAGGATGATTCATCACTGAAATAATCAGCAGAACCAACTCAGGCCAAGGTTAGGAGGAGAAACATAGGCACCTCCCTCATGCCACTTTGCTACTACCTCAGGCAGAGTAATCTCAGGAAGACTGGGAAGGTAATGAATCTCTCACTGTCTAGCCAAGGTGAATCACTTATTTGCATCACAAAAGTCACCTATTTGCGTGTGAAAAGGCAGGGTGATCCTAGCTGACATCTGGGTTACATCAGGTAATAACCCCGTTAACAATAAAATATTTCAATCCTTTTCTCTAATGTAGATTTCACTGTACTGAAAGGCTTTTGGAAGCAAAAGTAACAAGATGGCCATTAGATATGAATGACAGTCTTAGCTTGAATGTATTTGTAAAAATTTTATTCTGATTTTTTTAGAACACCTTGAACTTGCTTTTATTTTTATTGAGAATTTCAAACACAAAAGTAGAAGAGTACAGTGAACCTGCATGACTCTATCATCCAGATTCAACAATGACCATTTATAGTCACTATTGTTTCATGTAGACCCTAATCATTTGCCCTCTACTTTTTGGGGAAAGCAAATTCCAGTCATAATAATATTTCTTTCTTAAATATTTACTTTTGTAACTCTACAAGATGAGGACTTCTTTAAAAATGTAGCCACAATACCATTATCAGATCTACAAAATCAAAACCCCACAGCCCTAATGTCATCAATCTATCAGTCTGTTTAAATTTCCAATTGCTTCATCATTTTTTCCCACATTTGGTTTGATTTAAAATTCAAATAATCAGAATAGAATGAAGAGTTGGTTAAAAAATTATATATATATGTATATATCTCCAAATAAGTTTCATATCTTACACACACCAATTGTTTAAATGGTTTTTAAGGCTCTTCTAAAAGACATCTAGAAGACATTTCGACATTGAGTCCACCCCCCAGACTCAAGCAATCCTCCCACCTCAAGCCTCCAGGGTAGTGGGACTACAGGCGTGTGCCACCATGCCTGGCTAATTTTTGTATTTTTTTTGTAGAGACAGGGTTTTACCATGTTGCCCAGGCTGATCTTGAACTCCTGGGTTCAAGTGATCCACTCGTCTCGGCCTCCTAAAGTATTGGGATTACAGATGTGAGCCACTGCATCTGGCCAGGCCTTTCCATTTTCATTTTTTTTTCCCTTACAAATTATCTGTTGAAGAAATAGTTTTTGTCACTTAGATCTTCTCATGGTGTAGATTTTCTACTTGTATCCCTGAGCTGTATTCTAACATGTTTCTCTGTCTTCTATACTTCCTATGAATAGGTAAGTAGATCTTAAAACTTCATCAGAGTGAGGTTTGATTATTTTGGACAAAACTACTTTTATAGATGATCATATTTGTTATCTTGCCGCATAATGAATTACCCCTGAAACTTACAGGCTTAAAGCCACAATAAACATCTCTAATACTGCACAGTGTCTGTAGGTCTGGAAATGAGGAGTGGCCTAGCTGAGTGGTTTTGGCTTTAGGTCTCTCAGGAGGTAGCTGGTGCTGCTGTCATCTGAAGGCTGGACTGGGGCATGAGGAACCCCCACTTCCAAGATGCCTCACTTACATGACTGACAGTGTGGTACTAGCTCTTTGGCAGGAGGCCTCCGCTTCTCACCACATGGATCTCTCTTTAGCACTGCTTGCTTCTCCCAGAGTAAGTGATCCAAGAGAGTAAGGTTATACAATGTGTTGTGTGACCTACATGAAATTTGCACACTGTCATTGCACAATACTTTATTGATTATACAGTCAGCCTTATTTGATGTTGGAGGGGATTCACAAGGACATGTACACCAGGAGGTAAGGCTCACTGGGAGCTATTTGGAGGCCAGTCACCATAATGTTCTCCCATGAAGAGGTACGTAATATTGTTTTGTCTCTTTGTGAAGGTAGCAACCATTGATGCTCAATGCCTAAGTCCACCAATTCATTAGATGTTGAAAAATGGTTATATTCTATTATTCCCTTTTCACTTATTAGCTGAAATACTTCTAAAAATAGAGCTAAAAGCACAAGAAGGCAAGAGAAATTTGCCCCTGTCTGCTATTTGGTAACCGAGTAGTTCAGTTTGTATAGAAAAGTCAGGATAAATGCTTGATTCTGTCCTTTTATTTGCCAGTTTTAAAAATAGATTTGGTTTCCTAGCATCATATATTGATAAGTAGACTTAAAAAATATGTTATGAGGTGGGGCACGGTGGTTCACGCCTGTAATCCCACCACTTTGGGAGGCCGAGGGGAGGATTGCTTAATGCCAGAAGTTTGCAACTGGCCCTGGCAACGCAGTGAAACCCTGTCTCTAAGAAAAAACTGAAAAAATTAGCTGGGTATAGGGGTATATGCCTGTAGTCCAAGGAGGCTCAGGAGGGAGGATTGCTTGAGCTTAGGAGTTTAAGGTTGCAGTGAGCTGTGATCATGCCACTGCCCTCCAGCCTGGGTGAAAGAGGTAGATCCTGTCTCACAAAAACGATAAATAAATATAATGTTAGGAGCTTATGGATTTAAATATATTAAAGTATTTCAACTTATTGCAGTTACTATCTTATTAATGTTCATATAGTTATATAGATAGGCTAAATAATGGCACAAAATGTTCACCTTCTAATCACTGGAAGCTGTGAATATTACCTTACATGGCAAAAGGAATTTTGCAGATGTGATTAAATTGAGGATTTTAATTCAGATTGTTCTGAATTACCCAGCTGGGTCCATTGTAATCACTGGGGTCCCTATAAGAAGGAGGCATGAAATCAGAGCAGAAGGTGATGAAATGGGCTGGGTGCAGTGGCTCAGGCCTGTAATCCCAGCACTTTGGGAGGAGGAGGCAGGTGGATCACAAGGTCAGGAGTTCAAGACCAGCCTGACCAATATGGTGAAACCCCATCTCTACTAAAAATACAAAAAGTAGCTGGGCGTGGTGGTGCATGCCTGTAGTCCCAGCTACTCAGGAGGCTGAGGCAGGAGAATCACTTGAACCCAGGAGGCAGAGGCTGCAGTGAGCTGAGATCGCATCACTGCACTCTAGGCTTGGCGACAGAGGGAGACTCCATCTCAAAAAAAAAAAAAAAAAAAAAGAGGAAGAGTTGACGGGATGATGGAAGCAGAGATTGCAGAGATTGAAGCGATGCGTTTTGAAGATGGAGAAATACAAGGATTGTAGCTCTAAAAGCTGAAAAAAGCAAGGAAACAGATTCTTCTCCTTAGTCTCCAGAAGGAACCACCTCTGTTGACACCTTGACTTTAGTACAGTGAAACTGATTTCAGACTTCAGACCTCCAGAACTGTAAGAGAATACATTTACAGTTTTTTGTTTGTTTTTTGAGATGGAGTCTTGCTGTGTCGTCCAGACTGGAGTGCGGTGGTGCAATCTCGGTTCACTACAACCTCCGCCTCCTGGGTTCAAGCAATTCTCCTGCCTCAGCCTCCCAAGTAGCTGGGATTATAGATGCCCACCACCATGCTTGGCTCATTTCTTGTATTTTTAGTAGAGACAGGGGTTTCACCATGTTGGCTAGGTTGGTCTCGAACTCCTGACCTCAGGTGATCCGCCTGCTTTGGCCTCCCAAAGTGCTGGGATTACAGGCATGAGCCACTGTGCCCAGCCTATGTTGTTTTAAGCCACAAAATCTTTTGGCAATTTGTTACAGCCATTATAGGAAACTAGAAACACCTAGTTCTAGTTTAGATAACCGTCTTCAAATTGGTTATCTAATATAACAAAGTGTTTTAGGCTCATTTTGTACATTTTCTACCCCAGACTCCAAGGAGTCCTGGTTGCTTATAGTGGGAAATGGTATTTTGAGACCACTAACAGTATTCATGGGTTTTTGTCTTTTTTTTCCATCTTTTAAATTTATTTTAAAATTGTGTTTTTTAAAGAATTTACCATCTTACCCAGTTTTAAGCATAGAGTTCAGTGGTGTTAACTATATTCACCTTGTTGTGCAACAGATCTCTAGAACTCTTTCATCTTATCAGCCTGAGACTCTATGCCCATTTAACAACTCCCCGTTTCCCCCTCCTCCCTTGGACTTTTGCCTTTTTGAAAATGGCAGGGCCAAGAGCCATGGCTCAAACCTGTGGTCCCAGCTGAGCCCAGGAATTTGAGGCTGCAGTGTGTTATAATCACACCTAAGAATAGCCATTGCACCCCAGCATGGGCAACACAGTGAGACTTTGTCTCTAAAAAAATGGAAAGAAGCACACTTCTGTTGTAAAATATTTTTACCAACATATGATTATTTTCTTCTTAAGTGTGCAGATTTTTAGGCCAAAACTCCATGCCATTTTTGGCTACTAACCCTAAACTATATCCTATAAAGGATTTCAAGTAGCAAAATATCTAAAGGAATAGCTGTCTTTCTAAAATGGAGTGAGAGTTTTGAAATGAATTACATGTCACAACAAAATGATGACATTTCATTATTAGGACTCAAAATGTTCTCTTGAGCTCTAGCTTGTTGTAGGTGAATGCATTATTAAGACTGGTGGAGTCCCTGCCCACAGCACAGAATTACAGCTAGTGTCCCCTGTTTGGGGTCTTATCTGGCCCTGTTCTGTCCTGTAACTAAACCTGCTGCTGAAAAGAAATAGTTTCCATGAGACTGTTCACTTCAGATCTATAGGTGAAGCTCTCTGGGCCATGATAATTTGATTTGTTGTTGTTATTTTTGTTTTTTGAGATGGAGTCTCGCTCTGTCTCCCAGGCTGGAGTGCAGTGACATGATCTTGGCTCACTGCAACCTCCACCTCCTCGGTTCAAGCAATTCTCTTGCCTCAGCCTCCGGAGTAGCTGGGACTACAGGCACTTGCCACCACACCTGGCTAATTTTTGTATTTTTAGTAGAGACAGAGTTTCACTATGTCGGCCAAGCTGGTTTCAAACTCCTGACCTCAGGTGATCCGCCCACCTTGGCCTCCCAAAGTGCTGGGATTTACAGAGGTGAGCCACTGCGCCTGGCCTGTTTGTTTGTTTCTGAGACTGAGTCTCACTCTGTTGCCCAAGCTGGAGTGTAGTGGCCCAGTCTTGACTCACTGCAACCTCTGCCTCCTGGGTTCAAGCGATTCTCCTGCCTCAGCCTCTAGAGTAGCTGGGATTACAGGTGTGCGCCACCATGCCTGGCTAATTTTTATATTTTTAGTAGAGACGGAATTTCACCATGTTGGCCAGGCTGGTCTTGAACTCCTGACCTCAAGTGATCCACCCGCCTTGGTATCCCAAAATGCTGGGATGACAGGCATAAGCCACCGCGCCCAGCTGAGAATTTGTTTTATAAAGCAGTAGGCCCCATCCTCCAGTAACAGTCCATGGCCTGTTAGGAATCTGGTTGTGGCTTGTTAGGAACTGGGCTGCACAGCTGGAGGTGAACAGCAGGTGAGCGAGCATTACCACCTGAGCTCCAGCTCCTGTCAGACCAGCAGCAGCATTAGATTCCCATGGGAGCAGGAACCTTGTTATGAAGTATACAAACGAGGGATCTAGGTTGCGTGCTCCTTGTAAGAATCTAATGCCTGATGTTCTGAGGTGGAACAGTTTCACCCTGCAACCATCCCTCCCCATCCCCTCAGTCCGTGGAAAAATTGTCTTCCATGAAACTGGTCCCTGAGGCCAAAAATGTTGGGGACTGCTGGTATACAGAGCTGTGGAAGAGAAGAACAATGCAGAGGGAAAAGGAGTGCCTGTCTGTTGAGACTTTCAGGGGGACCTAGGGACTGGTTTTGTTACAGTTGACTGGGAATTGTCTTGTTTATTTTATTTTATTTTTCATTTAAAAAATTTTTTTGAAATGGAGTCTTGCTCTGTTGCCCAGGCTGGAGTGTAGTGGTGCCATCTTGGCTCACTGCAACCTCTGCCTCCCAGATACAAGTGATTCTCCTGCCTCAGCCTCCTGAATAGCTGGGATTACAGGCATGCACCACCACACCTGGCTAATTTTTGTATTTTTATTAGAGATGTGTTTCACCATGTCAGCCAGGCTGGTCTTGAACTCCTGACCTCAAGTGATCCACCTGCCTCGGCCTCCCAAAATACTGAGATAACAGGCATGAGCCACCGTGCCTGGCCAAAGTGTCTTGTTTTATTTTTAAGGCTTTGATCACTCTCATTTACAGTAAGTGTTTGAAGAGTACATTCTAAATCATTTTTCTCTCTTCCTTTACAGGAAGTGCTCAAATGTTAAGCACACACACACATAAAAAGAGGAAACAGTTGGATAGGAACTCAGAAATCATGTGACTGATGACTAAGTTAAATCTTTTCTGCTTACTGAAAAGGAAGAGTCTGATGATTAGTTACTGATCCTCTTTGCATTTGTAAAGCTTTGGAGATATTGAATCATGTTACCATTTCTGTTTTTTTCCACCCTGTTTTCTTCCATATTTACTGAAGCTCAGAAGCAGTATTGGGTCTGCAACTCATCCGATGCAAGTATTTCATACACCTACTGTGGTAAGTAAAACTGCAAAACAAATAATTGTAGCATCAACTATTTTGAGGGTAAGTTTTCATAAGAACCTTACACTGTTGCGGCTGGAACACAGGAAACATCAGTGTGTTCCAGCTGCTGCGGCGGACGCCGCCAGCAGGAAAAGCAATAGCTGGCAGCTGCCCCGTGAGAATGTTCTGGACCACTCACAGAGCTTGCGAGTCTCTAAGCTGTGTTGTGCTTGACCTCCAAGTGCTTCTGTTCCCTGCGTCATCTTTCTCTATCCTGAGCCCAGTTTTGGGTCCTGCCCATTTTTAATAAAACCATCTGCTTCTGAGCTTTCACCTCAGCCTCGACACTTACTAATTCTTCTTCTTGAGATGGTAGAGCAGTCCCAGCTGCTTCCTGGAGTTGATTTCTGCTCTAAGCTGTGACTCTTGAGTGCTCTTGGAATCATCTCCCTAACTGGATGAAAGCCTGGTTCTGTCACTAGCTGTGTGACCTTAAGCAAAGTACTCCAGCCTTTTTAGCACTGAAGTGAAAGTGATTTTATAGTCTACTTGATAAGGGTGTTGTGAGGTGAAGTTTTTTAGCATAGGGTCGCATAGAGACAATACTCTTAATTTTTTTTTGGAGTCAGCCATACCCTAATACTATTCACTGGCTGTATCACTGTCCCCTGCCCCAGCTGCTCATTAGCAAGCGTCCTCGGGTCTGAAGGCACAGTGTCAGGCCTGACAGCTGTTTTGGTTCGGTACTTTCCACCGTGCTGCTTACCATGGATTGGCTGCCCTTTTCCACCCACTGGCAATATCTGGGAGGTTTAAAGTGGTGCTTCCCAAAATACCAGTTCTTTGAGATTCTTTTGGGAAAATAGGATCTATGACCTAATCATCTGGGAGAGATTTACAGATGTACTTTGGGTTCTGAGAAGTTTTGCAATAAAGGCACCTGTTTAACCACATTTTCAATTTCATTTATTGTTTGTTTGTTTGTGTTTTAGTCTGGAGTGTATGTTAACTCTTTTGAGAAACATGCTCTGCCAAATGC
The DNA here is from genome assembly GCF_009828535.3 of Hylobates moloch. Lineage (NCBI taxonomy): Eukaryota > Metazoa > Chordata > Mammalia > Primates > Hylobatidae > Hylobates > Hylobates moloch. The sequence goes on from NW_026652284.1 coordinate 54,365,125, forward strand.
TAATATAAAGTGACTTTCGGGAAATTGGGATAATTGCCACATGTGAGGAGGAGACTTAGGAGTGTGGCCAGTCACACATCGTGGCCCTTCTTCTCCTGGTGGGTTGCACTGAATTCCCTCCAAACGTATCTCTAAAATCTCTCCATGCTACCAGATCCTTTTGCATTCCCCTCTTCCAGCAAGGCTGCTACTCTACTTGGCCCCCACTTCCCTCTCTCCTTTGGCTCTTTTGTACCATGTGTGAATTATGCCACTCTGTGTGTGTGTGTGTGTGTGTGTGTGTGTGAGAGAGAGAGAGAGAGAGAGAGAGTTTCGCTCTGTTGCCAGGCTGGAGTGCAGTGGCATGATTTTGGCTCACTGCAATCTCTGCCTCCTAGGTTCAAACGATTCTCATGCCTCAGCCTCCTGAGTAGCTGGGACTACAGGTGCGTGCCACCACACCCGGCTAACTTTTTTTTTTTTTTTGGTATTTTAGTAGAGACAGGGTTTCACCATGTTGACCAGGATGGTCTCAATCTCCTGATCTTGTGATCCGCCCACCCCAGCCTCCCAAAGTGCTAGGATTACAGGCGTGTGCCACCTCGCCCGGCTAATGCCACTCTTTATATGGTCTTTATGGATATAACATTTTGTATTATTATTTAGCCTTCAATCTTTTCTTAACAATAACTCAGTTTGTCTTTTTAAAACATTTCACATTTTATCTTATTTTATCATTTATTTTTGAGACAGGGTTTTGCTCTGTTGTGCAGGCTGGAGTGAGTGGCATGATCTGTGCTCACCGCCACCTCCACGTCCCTGGCTCAAGCCATCCTCCCAGCTCAGCCTTCCAAGTAGCTGGGACTACAGGCACGTGCCACCACACTTGTCTAATTATTAATTAAATAATTTTTTTTTTGAGTTTTGCTCTTGTTGCCCAGGCTGGAGTGCAATGGCATGATCTTGGCTCACTGCAACAACCGCCTCCCGGGTTCAAGCGATTCTCTTGCCTCAGCCTCCCGAGTAGCTGGGATTATAGGTGCTCACCACCACACCCGGCTAATTTTTGTATTTTTAGTAGAGACAGGGTTTTGCCATGTTGACCAGGCTGGCCTCCAACTCCTGACCTCAGGTGATCCGCCCACCTCGGCCTCCCAAAGTGTTGGGATTACAGGCGTGAGCCACCATAGCTGGCCTAATTATTAATTTTTTTGTAGAGATGGAGTCTTGCTATATTGCCCAGGCTGGTCTGGAACTCCTGGGCTCAAGTGATTCTCCCACCTTGGCCTCCCAAAGTGCTGGGATTACAGATATGAGCCACTGCACCTGGCCTAAAATTTCACATTTTAATCATTTTTGAGTGTTTGGCTCAATTGTATTAAGTATATGCACATTGCTGTGAAACCATCACCATTGATGATGGTTTTGATTTGACTTTCTAGTTTTTTTTTTTCTTTGAGACAGAGTCTCATTCTGTCATCTAGGCTGGAGTGCAGTGGTACGATCTCAGCTCACTGCAACCTCTGCCTCCTGGGTTCAAGCGATTCTTGTGCCTCAGCCTCCTAAATAGCTGAGACTACAGGTGTGCACTACCATGCCTGGCTAATTTGATTTGACTTTATGAAGGAGGATCTTCCTTCTTTCTCTCTGAGAAACCCTGTGGTCCTTTCCTGCTGCCCCACTGACAAAGGGACTGTGGGCAAGCCACTGGAATACACATCTACAGCAAGATGCTGCTTGCTGCCATCCCCATTGCCATATGACTGCCTTCCCGGCCTGAGAGAATCCAGGCCAAAAATGCATCACCTGTGGGAAGCACTGATTCCTCTAGGTACTATTGTGAGGGTGTTGGTGACAACAACCTCTGATTCACTGTGACGATGATTTCCATGAAAAAGAAGAGATAGATTTCCATTTGGTCAAGCTGCTGGGCATCTAAGTGTATGTTTTTTTAAACACAGAGTCTTGCTCTGTCAGCCAGGCTGGAGTGCAATGGTGGAATCATGGCTCACTGCAGCCTCAAACTCTGAGGTTCAAGTGATTTTCCCGCTTCAGCCTCCCAAGTAGCTGGGACTACAGGCGTGCACCACCATGTCTGGCTAACTTTTAAGTTTCTTGTAGTGGCGGGGTTTTGCCATGTTGTCCATGCTGGTTTTGAACACCTGAACTCAAGCAATCTTCCTGCCTCAGCTTCCCAAAGTGCTGGGATTACAGGCCTGAGCCACTGATGCTGGGCTACAGTGTCTTAATTAGTTCAGGTGCCATAACAAAACACCACAGACTGAATGGCTTAAACAACAAAAATTTATTTTTTCACAGTTCTGGAGGCTAGAAGTCCAAGATCAAGGTGTCTGCATAATTGGGTTCTCCTGAGGCCTCTCTCCTTGGCTTGCTGCTGTGTTTTGAATTTTGTGCCCTTGCAAACTCATGTTGAAATTTAATTGCCATTGTGATGATATTAAGAGGTGGGACTTTTAAGAGGTGATTAAGCCATGAAGGCTCTTCTCTTGTGAATAAATTAATGTCATTATTGCAGGAGTGAATTTCTTATAAAAGGACAAGTTTAGCCCCCTTATGTCTCCTGCTTTTGCTCCCTCTTGCCCTTCTGCTCTTCCATCATGGGATGAGACAGCAAGAACGCCCTTGTCAGATACCAGCACCTTGACATGGAACTTACCAGCCTCCAGAACTGTGAGAAATAAATTTCTGTTCTTTATGAAGTACCCAGACACCAATAATCTGTTAATAGCAACACAAAGTGGACTAAGACACTCACAGCTGGCTGCTTTCTCACTGTATCCTCACATGGCCTTTCCTCTGTATGCGCACATCCCTGGTGTTTCTTTGTGTGTCCAAATTTCCTCTTCTTATAAGGACACCAACAAGATTGGATTAGGGCCCATCCTAACAGCCTCATTTTAACTTAATTACCTCTTTAAAGGCACTGTCTCCAAATGCAGTCACATTCTGAGGTACTGGAGCCTCAACATGTGAATGGGGACGAGGGGAATAAGGACACATTTCTGTCAGTCGGTAACACACAAAAATGGCAAAAATTGGCTGATTTATTCTCCCAATTTTGGAAAAGGCAAAAAATGTGGGTGTGTGAGTTGGTTCCCAGGGCCTTGGGCACATGTTCTCCTATGATCCTGAGTCATTGGTCTCAGTTCTAATCTTTATTTATTTATTTTTTTTTGCTACAGATGGTTAGAAAATCCAAGGAATTAGTAGATTATTTAATGAAACCAATATTCTCTGAGCATTTAGCATGCACCTACTCTAGGAACTGAGGAGATAAGTGAATTAACAACAAAGACAAAAGTCTCTGCCCTTATGGATTCAGTAAAATATTCAGCATGTCAGATGGTGGTAATTGCTGTGAAAGAAAAATAAGGCTGGGGGGGTGCGGGGTAGAGGGTGCAAAGATGCAAAGATGAAGAAGCTAGGGGGTTGCATTTTAAATCAGGATGGCCAGCCAGATGTGATGGCACTCATCAGTAGTATAGCCCAGCTACTCAAGAGGCTGAGGCAGGAGGATAGCTTGAGCCCAGGAGGTCAAGGCTGCAGTGAACCATGTTTGTGCCACTGCACTCCAGTCTGGGCAACAGAGCAAGAACGAACCTGGCTAATTTTTAAATTTTTTGTAGAGACAGTGTCTTGCTGTGCTGCCCAGGCCAGTCCCAAACCCTGGGCTCAAGCAATTCTCCTGCCTTGGCCTTCCAAAGTGCTGGAATTACATGCATGAGCCACCATGCTAGGCCTAAAACCTGTTTCTTTTTTCTTTCTTTTCTTTTCTTTACTTTTCTTTTCTTTCTCTCTCTCTCTCTTTCCTTCCTTCCTTCCTTCCTTCCTTCCTTCCTTCCTTCCTTCCTTCCTTCCTTCCTTCCTTCCTTCCTTCTTTCCTTCTTTCCTTTCTTTCTTTCTTTCTTTCTTTCTTCTTTTTCTTTCTTTCTTTCTCTTTCTTTCTTTTTCTGACACAGAGTCTTGCTCTGTCACCCAGGCTGGAGTGCAGTGGCACGATCTCAGCTCATTGCAACCTCCCAGGTTCAAGTGATTTTCATGCCTTGGCCTCCCAAGTAGCTGGGACTACAGGCATGCATCACCATGCCTGGCTATTTTTTTGTGTTTTTAGTAGAGATGGGGTTTCACCATGTTGGTCTGGCTGGTCTTGAACTCCTGACCTCAAATGATCCACCCACCTTGGCCTCCTAAAGTGCTGGAATTACAGGCGTGAGCCACTGCCCCTGGTCCCGGCTAATTTTTGTATTTTTTGGGGGATGGGATTTATTTTTTTGAGATGGAGTCTTGCTCTGTCGCCCAGGCTGGAGTGCAGTGGCGCGATCTTGGCTCACAGCAGTCTCTGCCTCCTGGGTTGAAGTGATTCTCCTGCCTCAGCCTTCTGAGTAGCAGGGATTACAGGCGCACGCCACCACGCCTGGCTAATTTTTGTATTTTTAGTAGAGACAGGGTTTCACCATGTTGGTCGGGCTGGTCTCGAACTTCTGACCTCAGGCAATCCACCCGCCTGGGCCTCCCAAAGTGCTGGGATTACAGGCATGAGCCACCATGCCCGGTCTGTATTTTTTTAGTAGAGACCAGGCTGATCTTGAACTCCTGATTTTAGGTGATCAGCCTGCCTTGGCCTCCCAACATGTTGGGATTACAGGCATGAGCCACTGTGTCCGGCCTTTAACCTGTTTCTGTCTAAGTCTTCTCCATCTCATCATCTACCTAATTCCTTAGGCCCCAAACCAGAAGTATCCTTCAGCATCTCTTTCCCTCACCTATTACATTATTGTATTAGTCATTCCTGTTTTCATGATCTCCAGATTCTATTCTATATCCAAGTGCTTCTCAGTGCTCTCTAACACTCATGCCACATTTGTCTCTCCTTGGCCTCTACAAAAACCTCTTAAATTGCCCTCCCTCTGCTTCAGTTCTTGGCACTATACAATCTATTCTTGACACAGAGGCCAGAGAGATCTTTGCAAAATGAAAATAAGTTAGATAATGTGACCCCTCCTGCTTAAAATCCTCCAGTAGCTTTTCACTACAATTAGAGTGAAATCTCAACTTTATACCAAGACCTCCAAGACTCCTCAGGATCTTGAAGCAATACTAACACTACCTAGAGTTACAGTCAGATCCCAACCATTAGGGGGTCCTTCCCACAAGTTTTCTTCCCACATCAGATGCCATGTGCAAGCCCTAGGTTGACACCTGTGGTTCTCACTGGCTATACATCGGAGGTTCCCCTTTCTTGGGTTTGATCATTATTAGACTAGCTCTCCGAACACAAGGGAACACTCATTATGTTTACTGGTTTATTATAAAGCATATTATTAATACAAAGGATACAGAGGAATAGCCAGATGAAAGAGATACATAAGGTAAGGTGCAGGATAAGGGGACCAGAGTGTCCATGTCCTCTCTGGGCGCACCATCCTCCTAGCATCTCCATGTATTCATCAACCCAGAAGCTCTCCTAACCCTGTCATTCAGAAATTTTTATGGGGGGGCTCATCATGTAGGCATAATCGAATGTTAACTCTGTCTGTAGCCCCTCTCCCCTTCCTGCAGGATGGGAGGTGGGGCTAAAAGTTCCAAGCTTCTCATTATGGCTTGGTCTTTCTCGTAACTGGCCCTTATCCAGGAACCCACCAAGAGTTACCATTAGAAGAAAAGATGCTGCTATTGCCCAGGACAGTCCAAGGGACTAGAAGCTCTGGGCAAGAAATTGGGATCAAAAACCAAATGTTAGGACAAAAAATTCTCTTACCACTCCCATTGTTCTGTAAACTACAAGGGTTTTAGGATCTCTGTGCCAGAAACTGGGGCAGAGACAAAATATATATTTCTTATTATATCACAATATCACAAATTCTGTATACATTTTATAGTTATTTTTTTCTAGTTCTGTAAAAAATGTCATTGGTGCCAGGCATGGTGTCTCATGCCTATAATCCTAGTGCTTTGAGAGGCTGAAGTGAGAGGATCACTTGAGGCCAGGAGTTCAAGACCAGCCTGAGCAACACAGTGAGGCCCTATCTCTACAAAAAATGAAAAAAAAAATTCACTGGGTGTGGTGGCATGCACCTGTAGTACTAGATACTCAGGAGACTGAGGTGGGAGCATCACTTGAGCCCAGGAGTTTGAGGTTGCCCTAAGCTATGATTGTGCCACTACACTTTATCCTGGGTGACAGAGTGAAATCCTGTCTCTCTCTCTCAAAAAAAAAAATGCCATTAGGATTTTGATAGAGATTGCTTCAAATCTGGATCTGTAGAACACTTTGAATGGTATGAACATTTTAGCAACATTGTCTTCCAATCTATGAGCCAGGGATATCTTTCTGTTTCTTTTTGTCCTGTTAATTTCTTTGATCAATTTATTTTGTTGTTTTTACTATACAAGTCTTTAATTTCCTTAGTGAAGTTTATTGTATTCCTCCTGGTACTATTGTAAATTTGATTGTTTTTCTAATTTCTTTTCCAGATAGCTTGTTATAATTTTTTTTTTTTGAGGCAGAGTCTTGCTCTGTTGCCCAGGCTGGAATGCAGTGGCGTGATCTCAGCTCACTGTAGCCTCCACCTCCTGGGCTCAAGCAATTCTCATGCCTCAGCCTCCCAAGTAGCTGGGACGATATTCACCCACCACCACACCCGGCTAATTTTTTATTTTTAATAGAGATGGGGTTTCACCATGTTGGCCAGGCTGGTCTCAAACTCCTGACCTCAGGTGATCCACCCTCCTCGGCCTCCCAAACTGTTGGGATTACAGGTGTAAGCCACCACACCTGGCCATTTTAATTTTTTTGAAACAAGGTCTCAATCTGTTGCCCAGGATGGAGAGCAGTGGCACAATCTTGGCTCACTGCTGTCTTGACCTTCCGGGCTCAAGTGATCCTCCCACCTCATCCTCCTGAGTAGCTATAGGCATGCACATCACATCCAGCTAATTTTTGTATTTTTTGTACAGATGGGGTTTTGCCATGTTGCCTAGTCTGGTCTTGAATTCCTGGACTCAAGCGATTCTGCTGTGTTGGCCTCCCAAAGTGCTGGGGTTACAGGTGCAAACCACTGCACCAGGCCTGATAGCTTGTTGACAGTATATAGTAACATTACTGATTTTTGTAGGTTCATTTTATATCCTGCAATTTTGCAGAATTCATTTATTAGTTCTAACAACTTTTTTACATTTTTATTTTCTTTAAAATTTTTTAAAGTTTGTAACAGAGACAGGGTCTTGCTATGTTGCCCAGGCTAGTCTTGAACTCCTGGCCTTATGTGATCCTTCCACCTCTGCCTGCCAAGGTGCTGAGATTACAGGCACGAGCCACCATGTCCAGCCAGCTGTAACAATTTTTAATGAAGCCTTTAGGGATTTCTATATATAAGACTATGTCATCTGCAAAAAGATAATTTTTCTTCTTCCCTTCTAATTTGGATGCCTTTTTTTTTTTCTTGACTAATTGCTTTGGCTAGGACTTCTAGTACTATGTTGACCAAGAGTGGTGAGAATGGACATCACTGCCTTGTTCCTGATCTTAGAGGAAAACCTTTCAGTTTTTCACCATTGAGTATGATGTTGACTGTGGGCTTTTCATATATGACCTTGTCCTCAAAGTCCTAGCCTATCTTAATGATCTATGAAATGCCTTTCAGGTCATTCTCCTATTGTCTTGATGTAGAAGAACACTTGGCTCTCTTCTATCCATACTAATTTCGTTATCGAATTTTACTATAAGTGGCCAAAAGAAGCCATGCAGCACCTTGAGCACTTTCCTGCTTATCTATTTCTTCTACCAGATAGTGTAGATCCTTGCTCTTAAGTTCCACTTTTCACACAGTTTTAGGGAACAGACACAAGTCCATCAAGTTCTTTGCAATTGTGTAGCAAGGATGGCCTTTACTGCAGTTTCCAATACCTTGTTTTTCATTTGTGTCTGAGGCCTCATCAGAATTGCCTTTACCTTCCACATTTCTACCAACGTTCTGATTATGACCACTTAAGTAATCGCTAAGAATTTCCAGACTTTCCGTACATTTCTTCCCTTCTTCTGAGCCCACATCAGAATTGCCCTTAATGCTCTATTCATGGCAATATGGACTTTTTTCTAGCCTGTTCCTCCAAACTCTTCCAGCCTCTGCCTATTATCCAGTTTCAAAGCTGCTTCCATATTTTTAGGTACCTGTTATAGCAACACCTCACCTCTCTGGCACCAATTTTCTATCTTCATCTGTTTTTTGCTGCTATAACAAAACACATAAGACTGGGTAATTTATAATAAACAGAAATTTATTTGGCTCATGGTTCTGGTTGTTGAGAAATCCAACATTGAGGCATTGCATCTAGCAAGGGTCTTCTTACTGCATCATCCCATGGCAGAAGGGCAGAAGGCCAAAAGGGCACTTGTCAGGGGTGGGGAAGGAGGCTATACTCATCCTTTTATCAGGAATCCACATCCACAATAACTAATCCACTCCTGCAACAACAGCATTAATTCATTCACAAGGGCAGAGCCCTCATGAACTGATCACCTCTTGGAGGTTCCACCCCTCAACACTCTTGCATTGGGGATTAAATTTCCAATGCATGAACTTCAGGTAATGCATTCAAACCATAGCAACACCTTATAGTTATGACAGTCTGTTTTAAGCTAATGACAACTTAAATTGAATCACATATAACAACTCTACAATTTAGGAGCTGGAGACTAGCCTGGGCAACAAAGAAAGCCTCTATCTCTAGGCTGGAGTGCAGAGGTGTGATCTCAGCTCACTCCAACCTCCGCCTCCTGGGTTTGAGTGATTCTTGTGCCTCAGCCTCCTGAATAGCTGGGATGACAGGCACGTGCTGTGCTGACACGCCCAGATAATTTTTGTATTTTTTGCAGAGATGGGGTTTTGCTACGTTGGCCAGGCTGGTCTTGAACTCCTGACCTCAAACCATTGGTCTACCTTGGCCTCCCAAAGTGCTGGGATTACAGGCATGAGCCAGCACACTTGGCCTCTACAAATTTTTTTTAAATTAAAAACAAAACAAAACAAAAAACAGGCCACATGTGGTTACTTATGCCTGTAATGCCAGCACTTTGGGATGCTGAGGCAGGAAGATCACTTGAGTCCAGGAGTTCAAGACCAGCCTGGGCAACATAGTGAGACCTCATCTCTAAAAAAAAAAATTAGCTGAGTGTGGTAGTATGCACCTGTAGTCTCAGCTATTGGCAAGAGGATCACTTGAGCCCAGGAGTTAGAAGCTGCAATGAGCTATGATTGCATCACTGCACTCCAGCTTGGGCGACAGAGCAGACCCTGTATTTAAAAACAAACCAACAAACAAAACTATTTCATTGGGCTTCTTGGATTTGCATTTCCATTATTTCCATTATTTCCATTTCTTCCCTAGATTTGGGAAGTTTTCAACCTTCCTTCCTTCCTTCCTTCCCTTCTTTTCTTTTCTTTTCTTTTTTCTCTCTCTCTCTCTCCCTCTCTCTCTCTCTCTCCCTCTTTCTTTCTTTCTTTTTGAGACAGAGTCTTGCTCTTTCATCCAGGCTGGAGTGCAGTGGTGTGATCTCGGCTCACTGCAACCTCTGTTTCCCAGGCTCAACTGATTCTCATGCCTCAGCCTCCTAAGTAGCTGGGATTATAGCCATTATTTCTTTGAATAAACTTTCTGTAGTCTGTTCTTTTTTTCTTCCACTTCTGGAACTCTCCATATATAATGCATATATGGTTCTGGTTGGTGGTGTCTCACCATTACCTTAAGTTTTCTTCACTCTTTTAAATTATTTTTTCCTTTTGCTCCTCTGACTGAATTCTTTTCCAGGGACCTCTCTCTGAGTTCACTGATCCTTTCATCTACTTGGTCTAGTCTGCTGATGAACCCTCCAGTGAACTTTTTTAGTTCGGTTATTGTGTTCCTAGATCCATGATTTTTCTTTTTTTTTTTTTTTTGAGACAGAGTCTTGTTCTGTCACCCAGGCTGGAGTGTAGTGGCACAGTCTTGGCTCACTGCAACCTCCGCCTCCTGGGTTCAAGTGATTCTCCAGCCTCAGCCTCCCAAGTAGCTAGGATTACATGCACATGCCACCACACCCAGCTAATTTTTGTATTTTTTTTCATAGAGATGGGGTTTCACCATGTTGGCCAGGCTGGTCTGGAACTCCTGACCTCAGGTGATCTGCCCACCTCGGCCTCCCAGAGTGCTGGGATTACAGGCATGAGTCACCATGCCCAGCCTTCAGCTCCATGATTTCGGTGTGGTCCTTTAAAATGTTTTCTTTCTTCTTGTTGAAATTCTCACTGCATTCATGTATTGTTCTCTTGACCTCAGTGAGCATCTTTATGAGAGATATTTTAAATTGTCTGTCAGGTAAATCATAAAACTTCATTTCCTTAGCATAAGTGAGGAAGATTTGTCTTGCTCCTTTGTTTGAAACATCTTTGCCTGATCTTTCATTTTCCTTGTCTCTCTGTTTGGCATCTACACATTACAAAGCAGACATCTTTTTCAGTCTTCACAAATTGGCTTCACACAGGAACATACCCACACCTATTGTTGTGGGAATCAGGAGGACGAGAGAGACCTTGGGAGAAAGCAAGAGGATCTTTATTGAATGCACTCAGACCCAGTGGACTTAACATCCAAAAACTGGGCCCCAAACAAGGACAGCACTTGACTTTTATACACACTTCTAAAAGGGGGTGGGCTATCTTGAAGCAGGCTTACAGTGGCATGAAAGCAAGGATATAGAGGCAGAACAATTAATCCAATTGTGACAGGTTCATAACTCAGGACTATATATGAACATTTCTATGCAACCCAGATGTCTGTTATCTAGGTTTTGCTCAAAAGAGCCCTGCACTGGTTTATCTCATAGTCTTCACCATGGTGCCCAGACGGCTGTAGTTCAGGCCTGCTCAGGCTTCTCATGACCTTCGCTGTACTTCTTAGGTAAAACAGAATACTTGAAGTTCCTAGTTACAGAGAACAAGAATCTATAAACTCATACCATAAAAGAAAGGAAAATTTGTTTTTCCTCTCCCTATGTTGAGGGAGTGCTGGGAGTCTCCAGAGCACATTCCTTTGTGTCCTATCTTCTCAGATAGTGTTTATCGAGACTTTTCTTGAGTCTGGGCCTTGCCTGCTACTGCCTTTGAGATGAGTCAGCCTAATACAGGAAAGCTTCTTTCTTTCTTTTTTTAATTTTCTTTTTCTTTCTTTCTTTAATTTCCCACTTCACTATTAGCCTGGTTAGAGATTCTGGGGTCCTCTACCAACTCTTTATCACTTCAGGGAGATGCAGGCAGCTGTGTTTTTTTTGTCCACCTATTCTGTGCTGAGCCAGAGATGGAGTGGTGGAGGGAACTGTGGCATCTACCAGCCCCAGCTGCTGTCTCCATTCCCCTGCCAGGCAGCTAGACTATGCCAGACCTGTCAGAACTCTAGGACTGATGAGAAAGATGTAAGTTTTTTGGGGATCCCCAGAGAAATTGGGATGCTGGATGCATGGATTAACTCTTTCCCTCCCCAGGAGAAAGCTGAGAGCTAAGATTTTTCATCTGCTCACTCTGTGCTGAGCAGAGGGGAGGATTAATGATGCCTATCTGCCCAAGCCACTGCCTTTATTCTCCCCTGGGTGGTAGACTGTGCCAGACTCATCAGAGCTCCAAGACTGGCAAGACAGAAGCCAGTCCTCTGGGAAGCCCTCGTGAAAAGGTTGGGGTTCTGGACATGTGAAACAACTTCTCTCCTCCCATGGGTGGAGCTAGGAGCTGGTGGGGGGGGTCTCTTCCTGATTGTATGCCACCACACCAGGGTAATAATCTCTGGCTAGAGAATGTCCCAAGTCTCCCTACTGGCTTTGTTGAATCTGGTTTTGTGTTCTCCTTGGGTGCAGGAGTCTTTCAATTAGTTTGATTTCTCATAAAGGGAATTTTTCTGTAAATCGTTGTGTTTGTGGAGGCAAGAAGAGTTCAGGGCTTCTGATTCTGCCACGTTGCTGATGTTATTCTTTTGGAGAGATATTTTCAATCATCATAAATTTTTCTTATTTTATAATTCTAATGCAAGATTCATCTTAAAAGGCTGATATTAAGAATACTATACTGACTGGAGATGATTTGCAGTAATTTATTGACATTATCTTTATTGCTTTTAGATAAAATGCAATACCCAATTTCAATTAATATTAATCCCTGTATAGAATTGAAAGGATCCAAAGGATTGTTGCACATTTTCTACATTCCAAGTAAGTTCAAATTTTTGCTTTTATAGACCAATCAAAGGAGTTAAGAAATGTCAGTGATAAATGATTGTGTTTCAAATATACTTGTATTCATTATCTATTGCTATGTAACAAATTACCACAATCTTTGTGGCTTAACACAGCACACATTATATTATCTCATCATCTTTGTTGATCCGTATTCTGGACATGGCTTACCTGTGTCTGCTTCAAGGTCTCCCATAAGGCTACAATCAAGGTGTTTGCCAGGCTGGAGTCCCTTCTGAGGCTCAACTAGGAAATATATACTTCTAAGCTCACGTAGCTGTTGTCAGTATTCAGTTATTAATATTCAGTCCCTTGTTGGCTGTTGGCCACCCGTCAGTTCCTTAACACATGGGCATTTTCAATATGGCTGCTTGCTTTTTCAAAGCCGGCAAGGGGGACAGTCAGCTAGCTAGGCAAGTCACAATCTTACATAGCATAATCATGGAAGTAACACTCCATCATCTTTGCTGGGTTCTGTTGGTTAGAAGCAAGTCACTAGGCCAGCCCTTACTATTGGGAGAGGATTACACAAGAACATGTGTGTAGAAATGGTAATAACTTCAGCTGTCCAACAATCTTACAGGTATATCCTTCGTCAATCATTAGCTATAAGTAATATTGGGTTTCCATTAGTCAAAGATCTGTGTGTGAGCAAGCCAGGACTTTAACATTTTTTTAAAGATGGTCTTTCTAGAGAAAAATACAGTAATAATGGGATGACAGAAGGCCATGTGTTTTGTTTTGCTTTGTGTTGTGTCTTGGTTTTCCTTTCTATGATTTTGCTTGTTACCAGCTTAGAAAAAAGCTAACGCAGGTGGGGTGATAGCATAGGGCTGTATCTCAGTCTCTGTGCAGACACAAAACTTTTCCCTCTCCTACCAGTTACCCAACATTGTTTATTGCCTATAAGCTCTGGAATCCCAGAAAACTTTAGTTTTAATCTTTATTTTTATTTATTTTATTTTATTTTATTTATTTATTTATTTTGAGATGGAGTCTTGCTCTGTCGCCCAGGCTGGAGTGCAGTGGTGCAATCTCGGCTCACTGCAAGCTCTACCTCCTGGGTTCACGCCATTCTCCTGCCTCAGCCTCTCCGAGTAGCTGGGACTACAGGTGCCCGCCACCACACCCGGCTAATTTTTTGTATTTTTAGTGGAGACGGGGTTTCACCATGGTCTCAATCTCCTGACCTTGTGATCCGCCCACCTTGGCCTCCCAAAGTTCTGGGATTACAAGCGTGAGCCACCGCGCCCGGCCTAGTTTTAATCTTTATCATCATCATTATCACCATAATTTACATCCTAGTTTAGATTTGGAGCTTGTTTTACATTAATACTTTACAGAGTAGTTTTACATAAATAAGCTTAAACATTTTCCCCCGATTTTAGTTCTCTGGCTTACCAGAAAAATGAAAAACAGCAACAACAAAATCCCCAAAACTGAGAAACCAGGAATGATAGACAATAAACTTGTGTTTTAATTTTCATGATTCTAGTTGTTCAACCTGTTTTTTTGACACTCTGTATCTGTATTCATTTATTCACTAAAAAAATGCTTAGTAAATTGTAAGTATCGTGCTAGGCACTGTGAATTCATTGATAAGATATTCTCTCTCTCTCTCTCTTTTTTTTTTTTTTTTTTTTGAGATGGAGTCTCTGTCTGTTGCCCAGGCTGGAGTACAGTGGCACGATCTCGGCTCACTACAGCCTCTGCCTTCTGGGTTCAATCTGTTCTCCTGCCTCAGCCTCCTGGGTAGCTGGGATTACAGGCACCCACCACCACGCCCGGCTAATTTTTGTATTTTTAGTAGAGAAGGGGTTTCACCATGTTGGCCAGGCTGGTCTTGAACTCCTAAGCTCAAGTGATCCACCCGCCTAGGCCTCCCAAAGTGCTGGGACTACAGGCGCGAGCCACCGTGCCCAGCCAATAAGACACTCTCTTGATCTTCAGGAATCCATCAGTGCAATAGGAGAGACAGAACTGCCGATAGCATGGTATAAGTGAAGTGACAGCAACAGGGCTTAGTGACAGCACAGAGCAAAGGATGATTAACTCTATTTCCTCCACTTTCCTGGCCAAAGATAAAATAAATAAAGTTTTGCTTGGCTAAGGCTCTACAGTTTCTTCTTTTTTCCTAGGTTCTGTTTTCTGGTCCGTTGGCAGGTTTTACCCCTACACAATTGGCATAAAGAATGATTTACATAATGGATAATCTCACTTTCAAGTGAATCCCTTGCCCTTACACACAGGAAACAGGTTGTATCTTTCTAGGCCAAGATAATAAGACAGTACGAAATCATTTAGTGTTCTCTGAAAAGCAGACACTAAGAAGGAATTAGGCTAGAGATTTCTTGGAGGAAACGCTTGTGAACAATAAAGGGGAGAGGAAGCCAGAGTAGGCTAGAAGAAAATTCAGATTGGGGTGCAGGTCTGATACCTTTGAAAAGAGAGTAGGGAGGAAGGAGAATTAAGTAGGATAATCCTCAGACCAGAATGCATCCCTGAGACACTCTTGGCCTGGGCCAAATTGGAAGCCCCAGAGCAGAATGCCTGTTGTAAGAGTCCCGTGACAGGCGGGAGCAGCCTGGCTCTAGGGTCCTTGCAGTGCTGGATCATTATAGGCGCAGCCTACGAGAGGGTGACCTCTGGCTGAGTGCTGAGATAGATGTGAAGGTACGGCAGCTGCAGGCTATCTGCCAGCTGCTCTCCTCATAGCAGCTGCTTTTGAAGGGAAATTTGAGGGACATACCTCAACAGCCATCACAAATGTTTTATAATTTCTTACTAAATATGACATTTTTATAACAAATTATATTAATTCATTAACAAAATAATTATTCACTCATATTTTTATAGCGCAATTATGTTTCCATAGAATATACTATAATGTTGGTATAAAGTGTGAGGCCACATTCATGGAAATCAACCTTACTTTTATGGCCTCATTTCTACTTGCATTCAGGAAGAGATACAAGTACAAACTTGAACCAAAAATAGGTTGAGAATGGAAATGATATCTTTTGAGACGTCAAAGCCTTGCTAATAAATTATTTGTATATTATTAACTGATTGACAGATAAAACTGGAGCATAAGCTTCCTTCGAGGTTATTTCTGGAAGTTCCTGGAATTGTCTTTGGTAAGCTAAAAAATAGTCTTCTTTTATACCACATGACAGCCACCATGTTTCTTTTCTTTTTTTGAGACGGAGTCTCACTCTGTCACCCAGGCTGGAGTGCAGTTGCGTGATCTCGGCTCACTGCAGCCTTCACCTCCTGGGTTCCAACGATTCTCCTGCCTCAGCACCCCTGGTAGCTGGGATTACAGGCGCCTGCCACCGCACTCAGCTAATTTTTGTATTTTTAGCAGAGACAGGGTTTCGCCGTGTTGGCCAGGATGGTCTCAAACTCCTGACCTCAGGTGATCTGCCCGCCTCGGCCTCTCAAAGTGCTAGGATTACAGGTGTGAGCCACCGCGCCCAGCCCATGTTTCTTGTCTCTCACTCCAACTCCCACATTGACATCCCCGGCCTGCTGTGCCACAAAAGTGGTGTCTCATTGTTGCCATTGTTCATGTTCTTAACATGACCACAGTGCTGTCCAAGGCCAAGGAGTTTCTCACAACGTAAACTATTTAGTTGTCAAAGCAGGACTTCCTTTCCTGGAATTATTGAAGACTGGAATCATGCTGTGTTTCACGAAGAAATGGAAGAAGGTCCTTTGCCCTGCATTGTCACTGGACACCACAGTGGCACTGTCTTGTGCTTCTGTGTCTCCAGGAATTCCTTGTGAAAATGGTCTTTCAACTTCTACACACAGCACTGCTTTTGGAGAAGTTCAAGCCCAAGTCCATGGAGGAGGCCATGGGATCACTGTTTGAAACAGACCCCAGGATATTCTTCTCCACACCCTACCCTGAAAGTTGAGAAGTGAAGACAAGTTAGGAAAGTTGGTGGTGCTTCAGGTTCAGAGCAATGAGGGCCTGCATGAAGGCAGCGCGGTAATGGGGATGAAAAGGAGGTTAGAAAGATTTACTGGGACTGGGAATTCTAGTGCCAACTTGGTGATGAAGAGGAGGAAATCACTTTTAGATCTGTTGGGTGAGGTAACTGGGCAACATTTGAGTAGAGATATTGAATAAATACATGGAATCAATGCTCAGGAGAAAGGTTGAGACTAAAGTTGACTTGAGAATTGTCACCTTATGTGGTACTTGGCCTAAGAGAGTGTGCAGAGTGAAAACTGAGGAGAAGTGAGGATAGAACCTGGAGAAATCCAGGAGTCGATGAAATAGACTGAGGAGGAGGAGTCTGAGAGATTGGAGGACACCTGGAAGAGAGTGGTTGCACCAACACCAAAGAAGGTTTAGGGAAAGGAGCAGGCAGTTCTGTTAAGCATAGCCAAGTTCAAATTAAAGTTAGAAAAGTTGTCTTTTGATTATGGTTACAATGAATCATGGTGATCTTACTAGGAAAATATTTTCAGTGGGGTGGTGGTTGTAAAATTGTTTTCATTATGAAAAGGATTGGGCATCTTTTTTGGCCAGGCATGGTGGCTCATGCCTGTAATCCCAGCACTTTGGGAGGACGAGGTGGGTGGATCACAAGGTCAGGAGTTCAAGACCAGCCTGGCCAAAATGGTGAAACCCCATTTCTACTAAAAATACAAAAATTAGCTGGGCGCGGTGGCAGGTGCCTTTAATCCCAGCTACTCGGGAGGCTGAGGCAGGAGAATTGCTTGAACCTGGGCAGCAAAGGTTGCAGTGAGCCAAGATTATGCCACTGCACTCCAGTCTGTCTCAAAAAAAAAAAAAAAAAAAAAAGAAGAGAAAGAAAAGGATTGTGCATCTTTTTCATTTGGGCCAACTGAATAAGTTGGAAGAGTTGAGAAAAATGCATTGATTACTGGAATTTTTCATGGTAGTTGGAAATAGGGAGATCATGACGAAATTAAAAAATAGCCATACATTTAATTTTCCTCAAAAGATTCTATTTTATTCTCAAGAAATCTTTCATCAGAACTCCTAGAAAGTTGACCGTCTCACTGTATTTCCTTTCCCTTTCTTTTCTTTTGAATTTTCTAGCAGAACCATGACTAGAACTAGACATTTTATGTCTTTATTTGATAGTTTTCTCAACGAAGTTATGAAGGCTTTTCTGTTTTTAGGCAGAGCATGCATAGTTTTACTGTGGAACATTGTATCTGATTATGATTTACTAGTTGCCCTCTCAGAACTTCAGTTTTCTCATCTGCAGAAGAAGAGTAATAATACACATCTTATAGATAGTTGTGATGATTAAATGAAATAATGTAAAAAAAGCACAGGGCCCCTTTTAACTATACAATAAATGTTAATTATTATGTATAAAAGAATCTACTATTTGAGGGCCTAATGGGATTTTTTCTTTTAAAGGGAGAGATTTAAAGCAATTATATTTCAATCTCTATATAACTGTCAACACCATGAATCTTCCAAAGCGCAAAGAGGTTATTTGCCGAGGATCTGATGATGATTACTCTTTTTGCAGAGCTCTGAAGGGAGGTAAGTATTCAGTTCATATTACTTTTAGAATAGGAAATAATTCTTTATGAAAATGTTATGAAAATTAAATACATTGAAAATGGGAAGTTCCTTTTCTGCTAATAATTCTTTTACCATCCAAAGTTTTTACTTTTAGCAGCTTAAATAACATTTTATAACTATATACTTGAACTGTTAAGATGACACCTATATGATTTGTATTATTAATATTTTTCATAGTAACCCACCAGATTTTCTATACAGTCATTGGTTTCTTCAGTGACTTCTGCCTTTATGTTCCTCCTTGGAATTATTTACAAAATCATAACATTCAGAAATTAGGACCCTTACAGAGATCTTACACCAAGGGATAAAAAAATAAAAAATAAAAATGAATAAAAACAAGGAATTACCACTTTGGAGCTATATTCCAGCTTTTCCATTTACCAGCAATGTGACTTTTGGCATGTTATTAATATTTAACCTTTCTTGGCCTCATTTTCCTCAGCTATATATAAAGTGGGAAAGTAAAACACATCATACATAGTTTTAAGAATTAAATTAGAGAATGTGTGTTAAAAAAAAAGCCTAGTACAGTGTTCAGAATAAGAATCCTTCTTTTGTTATGGATTTTCCAGTCCTGTCATCTTTATAATGAGGGAACTGATGTTTGCAGTGGCTCAGTAATGTGTCCATGGTCATTTGGAGAACTAGTAACAGAGCAGCCTCCTGACTCTGACATGACTACTGTGTCATGCTTTCTCTTTGGAAAAAAAAATCCCTTAGCAAATTACTGTTTTTTTAATTGTGCATTTCTTTTACACAATCTCTGTGGAATTACATTGATATTCTACCTGAATCTTCAAAGTTTTTCTTCAGACCTCAGAGGTGTCAGACTCAAATCAGCTTGTCTACTTCTTCTCTCCCTCCTCCCACTTTCTTCCATAAACATTGAACCTAATTTGAGCAGATCATGATTTAGGGCCTGGTTATCTGAAGTTGAATGGTAGCATCTCCTTCCTCAGAAAGTCACTCTGGGGAAAACTGGATTGCCATATGCAGAAAAATGAAACTGGACCCCTATCTCTCACCACATACAAAAATCAACTCAAGATGGATGAACAACTTAAGCATAAGATCTTCTATTATAAACATACCAGAAGAAACCTAGGAAAGATTCTTCTGGACATTGGTCTAGGCAAAGAATTTATGACAAAGATCTCAAAAGCACAGGCAATAAAGACAAAAGTAGACAAATGGGACTTAATTACATCAAAAAGTTTCTGCATAGCAAAAGAAATAATCAGCGGAGTGAACAGACAACCTGTAGTATATGAGAAAAAATTCGCAAACTATTCATCCAACAGGGGACTAATATTCAGAATGTACAAGGAACTCAACTCAACAACAACAACAAAAACAAATAACCCCATTAAAAAATGGGAAGAGTGGTAGGGTGCAGTGGCTCACGCCTGTAACCCCAGCACTTTGGGATACTGAGGCAGGTGGATCATGAGGTCAGGAGTTCAAGACCAGCCTGGCCAACATAGTGAAACCCCATCTCTACTAAAACTACAAAAATTAGCCAGGTGTGGTGGCATGCGCCTGTAGTCCCAGCTACTTGAGAGGCTGAGGCAGGAGAATCGCTTGAACCCAGGAGGTGGAGGTTGCAATGAGGCGAGACCATGCCATTGCACTCCAGCCCAGGTGACACAGTGAGACTCCATCTCAAAAAAAAAAAAAAAAGTGGGAAAAGGACATGAATAGACACTTATAGATACTTTTCAAAAGAACAGATAGAAATGGCCAATAGGTATATTAAAACATGCTCAACATCACTAATCATCAGAGAAATGCAAATTAAAGTTGCAATGAGATATCATCTTACCCCAGCCAGAATGGCTATTATTAAAAAGACAAAAAGTAACAGATGTTAGCAAGAATATGGAGAAAAGAGAACTCATCCACTCTTGGTGGGAATGTAAATTAGTATAGTCTCTATGGAAAGCAGTATGGAGATTTATCAAATAAGTAAAAATAGAACCACCATTCCATCCAGCAATTTCACTACTAGGTATCTACTCAAAGGAAAAGAAATCAATATATCAAAAAGATACCTGCACTCATATGTTTATTGCACTAGTCACAATAGCAAAGATATGGAATTTACCTAAGCGTCCATCAACAGACAAATGGGTAAATAAAATGTGGTATATTTACACAATGGAGTACTATTAAGCCATTAAAAAAATAAAATCATGTATTTTTCAGCAACATGGATGGAACTGGAGGCCATTATCTTAACGGAAACAAACCAGGCACAGAAAGTCAAATATTGCATGTTCCCACTCATAAGTGGGTGCTAAAAAATGTGTACACATGTACTACAGAGTGGAATGATAGTGAAGAGTTGGAAGGGTGAGGGGGTGCATGATGCAAAATTAGTTAATTGGTATATGTTACTTGGGTGACGGGCACCCTAAAAGCCCTGACTTGACCACTACACAACCTATGCAGGTAATGAGATTGCACATGTACCTGGTAAATCAGTATAAATAAATAAAAAAAAAAGTCACTCCGTTCTGGGAAAGACAGTTATAAGAACAAAATTTATAATAAAATTACATGTAATTTTATTGTAAATTGATTACAGGTATGAGCCATCGCCATACAATAAAATTATATTTACATATGTAAATATAACATATGTACATATGTACATATGTAAATATAACATATGCATATATTTACATATGTACATATGTAAATATAACATATAAACATATGAAATATTTATATGTAAATATAGTTTATTGTAAATTTATTGTAAAAAGGTATATGTAAATAACGTATAGTTCTATTAGCAATAGAACTATATGTTACTAGTTTTAACTATATAGTTACTAAATAACTGTGGCAGAAAAACTGGGATAAGGTTTTTTTTTTTGAGACAAGATCTTGCTCCGTCACCCAGATTGGAGTGCAGTGGTGCAATCACAGCTCACTGCAGCCTCAAACTCCTAGGCTGAAGTCATCGTCTAGTCACAGCCTCCTGAGTAGCAAGGACTACAGGCACAGATCACCATGCCCAGCTAATTTTTTTTTTTTTTTTTTGAGTCAGAATCTCACTCTGTCACCCAGGCTGGAGTGCAATGGCACAATCTCAGCTCACTGCAACCTCCACCTCCCGGGTTCAAGTGATTCTGCCTCAGCCTCCTGAGTAGCTGGGACTACAGGCATGTGCCACCATGCCCAGCTAAGTTTTGTATTTTTAGTAGAGACAGGTTTTCATCATGTTAGCCAGGCTGGTCTCAAACTCCTGACCTCAGGCCATCTGCCCGCCTCGGCCTCCCAAAGTGCCTCCCAAAGTGCTGAGATTACAGGTGTGAGCCACCGCACCTGGCCCTAATTTTAAATTTTATTTTATTTTAATTAAAAAATAGAGATAAGGTCTCACCATCTTGCCCAGGCTGGTCTTGAACTCCTGGGTTCAAGCGATCCTCCTGCCTCAGCTTCCCAGAGTGCTGGGATTACAGGTGTGAGCCATTGCTCCTGGCCATTTTTAAATTTTTTGTAGAGACAGGGTCTCACTATGTTGCCCAGGCTGGTCAGACAAGCCTTCAATAGAGTATTTTATTAGAGTCTTGAATCTGAGAACATCAGAGAGTGAGGGGGAAAAACATTCCCTGGAGAGGAAACAGCATATACAAACACATCTAGTCATGAAAGAGTATGGTTTATTTGGAGAGTAGGTTTTCTGTAGTTGGAGCAGAATGTGCTTGTGGGGAATTGCTGGAGATGAGCCTAGAAAAGGGGGCAGTGTGAGCATGTAAGTCATGCACAAAATATTGGCCTGTATCCTATAGTCAGTGGGCAGGGATGACCCACTGAGATTTCCATTTTTGCACATAACTAGCATCCATATGGCAGGAGGTGGGGGTAGGCTGAGGCAGGAAACTTGGGTGGAAGGAAGAGCATCCAGGAGGCTCTGTGAGAGACCATGAGGGCTGAACGAGATGGCGGCCAGGGAGTAGCAGGGAGGAGATGAAAGAGAGCTTTTTGGGAGACAGAATAGGTAGGATACACTGATTTAATGTGGCAGGCAAGGATTAGGTAAAATCAAGACCCTCTTGGGCTGGGTGCCTGTAATCCCAGGACTTTGGGAGGCTGAGGCTAGGAGTTTGGGGCAAGCCTGGGCAAGGAGGTGAAACCCCATCTCTGAAAAAAAAAAAATTAGCTGGGTGTGGTGGTACCAGCCTTTAGTCCAGCTACTTGGGACTGAGGTGGGAGGATCACTTGCGCCCAGGAGGTCTTAGCTAGCTGTGATCCACCGCTGCACTCCCTGACTCAAAAAAAAAAAAAAGAAAAAAAAGCACCACACTTGAGGGCCGGTGACTGGATGTATGGAAGTGCCATTATCTGAGATGATGTGTAC
Source organism: Hylobates moloch (assembly GCF_009828535.3). Classification (NCBI taxonomy): domain Eukaryota; kingdom Metazoa; phylum Chordata; class Mammalia; order Primates; family Hylobatidae; genus Hylobates; species Hylobates moloch. Next base: position 54,387,334 of record NW_026652284.1, read on the forward strand.
AAAAGAACAGGCAGGTTTTTTTTTTTTTTTTTAAAGGGAAACATAATGAGTTCTGGCTTGGGCATGTTAAGCTCAAGGTAATTTTGGAACATTCAAATAAACATGGCCATCTGGCAGCTGAGTATGTGGGCCCAGAACTTAGGACTTTCTGATTTAAGAAACATTGACGTATCAAGAGACCCTTGAAATTTGGGAGTCAAATTTGCAAGTACCATACATATCTATGTTTAAAATAATTTTCCTTTTGGTTGTTATAAAAGTTATACATCTTTATGATATGATATTTAGAAAATATGGACAAGCAATTATAAAGTAAAAGTTACCCATAATCTCACCAGTTTTTACACACACACACACACACACACACACACACATATATCTGTTTCTCTCAAAAACACATTTATGAATCAATGGATGGATATTTCAAAGCATCTTAAATTTAATAAGCCTGGGCTGGGCACGGTAGCTCATGCCTGCAATCCCAGCACTTTGTGAGGCCAAGGCAGGTGAGTTGCTTGACATCAGGAGTTTGAGAACAGCCTGGGCAACATGGTAAAATGCCGTCTCTACCAAAAATACAAAAATTAGCTGGGCCTGGTGGTGCATGCCTGTGGTCCCAGATACTTGAGAGGCTGAGGTGGGAGGATCACTGGAGCTTGGGCAGTGGAGGCTGCAGTGAGCTGTGATTGCACCACCGCACTCCAGCCTGGGCAACAGAGCAAGATCCTGTTTAAAAAAAAATTCATAAGCCTGTAAGTTCTGTTACCAGGATTTTACTGGGGCTGCTGTTACTAAGTACCATAAACTGAATACCTTAGAAAAACAGAAATTTATCACGTAACAGCTCTGGAGTCCAGAAGTATGAAACCAAGATAACAAGGCCATTCTCCCTCTGCAGGAGCTAGGCATGGATCTGTTCCAGGCCTCTCTCCTAGCTTCTGGTGGCCTAAGGCATGTCTTGCCTTGTAGATGGCCATCTTCTTCCTGGGTCCTTTCACTGTGATCTTCCCTCCTATGTTTGTCTATCTCAGTGTCCAAATTTCCCCTTCTTAATAAGGACACTTGCATATTGGACTAGGGCCCACCCTAATGACCTCATTTTAACTTGATTATCTGCAAAGATCCTGTTTCCAAATAAGGTCATGTTCACAGGCACTGGAGGTTAGGGCTTTAACATATCTTTTCGCGGACACAATTCAATGTACAATACCATCTGAGGCTCAGATCCCACCCCCTGCATAGTTGCCAGGAAAACTAGACTGGACCATGAGTGAGCTGCATGGATACCTTTTGGGAAGAGGAGAGAGCCTAAGAAGGGGTTCTGTTCTCCCTCGCCCTGCCTCAGTTCCCTCTTGCCTTCTTCAATGTGGGCAAAGCTTCAAGCTAACTTCCTAAGAAAAGAATGGAAGGGTCCGTTCCAAGATGGCCGAATAGGAACAGCTTTGGTGGGCAGCTCCCAGCGTGATCGACACAGAAGACAGGTGATTTCTGCATTTCCAACTGAGGTACCTGGTTCATCTCACTGGGACTAGTTGGACAGTGGGTGCAGCCCATGGAGGGCAAGCCGAAGCAGGGTAGGGCATCACCTCACCCAGGAAGTGCAAGGGGTCAGGGGATTTCCCTTTCCTAGCCAAAGGAAGCTGTGACAGACTGTACCAAGAAAATCAGGACACTCCCACCATAATACTGCACTTTTCCAATGGTCTTAGCAAACAGCACACCAGGAGATTATATCCCACGCCTGGCTCAGTGGGTCCCATGCCCACAGAGCCTTGCTCACTGCTAGCACAGCAGTCCAAGATTGAACTGCAAAGCAGCAGCCTGGCTCGGGGAGGGGCATCTGCCATTGCTGAGGCTTGAGTAGGTAAACATAGAGGCCAGGAAGCTTGAACTGGGTGGAGCCCACTGCAGCTCAATGAGGCCTGCCTGCCTCTGTAGACTCCACCTCTGTGGGCAGGATATAGCTGAACAAAAGGCAGCAGAAACTTCTGCAGACTTAAAGGTCCCTGTCTGACAGCTCTGAAGAGAGCAGTGGTTCTCCCAGCATGGTGTTTGAGCTCTGAGATCAGACAGACTGTCACCTCAAGTGGGTCCCTGACCCCTGTGTAGCCTAACTGGGAGACATCTCCCAGTAGGGGCTGACTGACACCTCATACAGTCAGTGCCCCTCTGAGATGAAGCTTCCAGAGGAAGGATCAGGCAGCAATATTTGCTGATCTGCAATGTTTACTGTTCTGCAATATTTACTGTTCTGCAGCCTCCGCTGGTGATAACCAGGCAAACAGGGTCTGGAGCGGACCTCCAGCAAACTCCAACAGACCTGCAGCTGAGGGTCCTGACTCTTAGAAGGAAAGCTAACAAACAGAAAGGAATAGCATCAACATCGACAAAAAGGACGTCCACACCAAAACCCCATCTGTAGGTCACCATCATCAAAGACCAAAGGTAGATAAAACCACAAAGATGGGGAGAAACCAGAGCAGAAAAGCTGAAAATTCTAAAATCAGAGTGTCTCTTCTCCAAAGGATTGCAGCTCCTCACCAGCAACGGAACAAAGCTGGATGGAGAATGACTTTGATGAGTTGACAGAAGAAGGCTTTAGAAGGTCAGTAATAACAAACTTCTCTGAGCTAAAGGAGGACGTTCAAACCCATCGCAAGGAAGCTAAACACCTTGAAAAAAGATTAGATGAATGGCTAACTAGAATAAACAGTGTAGAGAAGACTTTATTAAATGACCTGATGGAAATGAAAACCATGGCATGAGAACTATGTGACACATGCAGAAGCTTCAGTAGCCAATTTGATCAAGTGGAAGAAAGGGTATCAGTGATTGAAGATCAAATTAGTGAAATGAAGTGAAAAGATAAGTTTGGAGAAAAAAGAGTAATAAGAAATGAACAAAGCCTCCACGAAACATGATACTATGTGAAAAGATCAAATCTACATTTGATTGGTGTACCTGAAAGTGATGGGGAGAATGGAACCAAGCTGGAAAACACTCTTCAGGATATTATCCAGGAGAACTTCCCCAATCTAGCAAGGCAAGCCAACATTCAAATTCAGGAAATACAGAGAACACCACAAGGTACTCCTTGAGAAGAGCAACCCCAAGACAGATAATTGTCAGATTCACCAAGGTTGAAATGAAGGAAAAAATGTTAAGGGCAGCCAGAGAGAAAGGTCAGGTTACCCACAAAGGGAAGCCCATCAGACTAACAGCGGATCTCTCGGCAGAAACTCTACAAGCCAGAAGAGAGTGGGGGCCAATATTGAACATTCTTAAAGAAAAGAATTTTCAACCCAGAATTTCATATCCAGCCAAACTAAGCTTCACAAGTGAAGGAGAAATAAAATCCTTTACAGACAAGCAAATGCTGAGAGATTTTGTCACCACCAGGCCTGCCTTACAAGAGCTCCTGAAGGAAGCACTAAACGTGGAAAGGAAGAACCGGTACAGCCACTGCAAAAATATGCCAAATTATAAAGACTATTGATGCTAGGAAGAAACTGCATCAATTAACGAGCAAAATAACCAACCAACATCATAATGACAGGATCAAATTCACACATAACAATATTAACCTTAAACATAAATGGGCTAAATGCCCCAATTAAAAGACACAGGCTGGCAAATTGGATAAAGAGTCAAGACCTATCAGTGTGCTGTATTCAGGAGACCCATCTCACGTGCAGAGACGCACATAGGCTCAAAATAAAGGGATGGAGGAAGATCTATCAAGCAAATGGAAAGTAAAAAAAAAAAAAAAAAACAAGCAGGGGTTGCAATTCTAGTCCTTGATAAAACAGACTTTAAACCAACAAAGATCAAAAGAAACAAAGAAGACACATAAAGGTAAAGGGATCAATTCTACAAGAAGAGCTAACTATCCTAAATATATATGCACCCAATACAGGAGCACCCAGATTCATAAAGCAAGTCCTTAGAGACCTACAAAGAGACTTAGACTCCCACACAATAATAATGGGATACTTTAATACCCCACTGTCAATATTAGACAGGTCAATGAGACAGAAGGTTAACAAGGATATCCAGGACTTGAACTCAGTTCTGCAGCAAGCAGACCTAATAGACATCTACAGAACTCTCCACCCCAAATCAACAGAATATACATTCTTCTCAGCACCACATTGCACTTATTCCAAAATTGACTACATAGTTGGAAGTAAAGCACTCCTCAGCAAATGGGAAAGAATAGAAATCACAACAAACTGTCTTTCAGACCACAGTGCAATCAAATTAGAACTCAGGATTAAGAAACTCACTAAAAACTACACAACTACATGGAAACTGAACAACCTGCTCCTGAGTGACTACTGAGTACATAAACAAATGAAGGCAGAAATAAAGATATTCTTTGAAACCAATGAGAACAAAGACATAACGTACCAGAATCTGTGGGACACATTTAAAGCAGTGTGTAGAGGGAAATTTATAGCACTAAATGCCCACAAGAGAAAGCAGAAAAGATCTAAAATCGACACCCTAACATCACGATTAAAAGAACTAGAGAAGCAAGAGCAAACACATTCAAAAGCTAGCAGAAGGAAAGAAATAACTAAGATCAGAGCAGAATGGAATGAGATAGAGACAAAAAACCCTTCAAAAAATCAATGAATCCAGGAGCTGTTTTTTGAAAAGATCAACAAAATAGATAGACTGCTGGCAAGACTAATAAAGAAGAAAAGAGAGAAGAATCAAATAGATGCAATAAAAACTGATAAAGGGGATATCACCACCGATCCCACAGAAATGCAAACTACCATCAGAGAATACTATAAACACCTCTACACAAATAAACTAGAAAATTTAGAAGAAATGGATAAATACCTGGACACATACACCCTCCCAAGACTAAACCAGGAAGAAGTCGAATCCCTGAATAGACCAATAACAAGTTCTGAAATTGAGGCAATAATTAATAGCCTACCAACCAAAAAAAGTCCAGGACCAGACAGATTCACGGCCAAATTCTACCACAGGTACAAAGAGGAGCTGGTACCATTCCTTCTGAAATTATTCTAATCAATAGAAAAGGAGGGAATCCTCCCTAACTCATTTTATGAGGCCAGCATCATCCTGATACCAAAGCCTGGCAGAGACACAACAAAAAAAGAGAATTTTAGGCCAATATTGCTGATGAACATCGATGAGAAAACCCTCAATAAAATACTGGCAAACCGAATCCAGCAGTACATTAAAAAGCTTATGCACCAAGATCAAGTTGGCTTCATCCTTGGGATGCAAGGCTGGTTCAACATACACAAATCAATATACATAATCCATCACATAAACAAAACCAAAGATAGAAATCACACAATTATGTCACTAGATGCAGAAAAGGCCTTCGACAAAATTCAACAGCCTTTCATGCTAAAAACTCTCAATAAACTAGGTATTGATGGAATGTATCTCAAAATAATAAGAGCTATTTATGACAAACCCACAGCCAGTATCATACTGAATGGGCAAAAACTGAAAGCATTCTGTTTGAAAACTGGCACAAGACAGGGATGCCCTCTCTCACCACTCCTACTTAACATAGTGTTGGAAGTTCTGGCCAGGACAATCAGGCAAGAGAAAGAAATAAAGGGTATTCAATTAGGAAAAGAGGAAGTCAAATTGTCCCTGTTTTCAGATGACATGATTGTATATTTGGAAAACTCCATTGTTTCAGCCCAAAATCTCCTTAAGCTGATAAGCACATTTAGCAAAGTCTCAGTATATAAAATAATGTGCAAAAATCACAAGCATTCCTATACACCAATAACAGACAAACAGAGAGCCAAATCATGAGTGAACTCCCATTCACAATTGCTACAAAGAGAATAAAATACCTAGGAATCCAACTTACAAGGGATGTGAAGGACCTCTTCAAGGAGAATTACAAACCACTGCTCAACAAAATAAAAGAGGACACAAACAAATGTAAGAACATTCCATGCTCATGGATGGGAGGAATCAATATTGTGAAAATGGCCATACTGCCCAAGGTAATTTATAGATTCAATGCCATCCCCATCAAGCTACCAATGACTTTCTTCACAGAATTGGAAAAAACTACTTTAAAGTTCATATGGAACCAAAAAAGAGCCTGCATTACCAAGACAATCCTAAGCAAAAAGAGCAAAGCTGGAGGCATCACGCTACCTGACTTCAAACTATACTACAAGGCTACAGTAACCAAAACAGCATGGTACTGGTACCAAAACAGAGACATAGACCAATGGAATAGAACAGAGGCCTCAGAAATAACACCACACATCTACCATCATTTGATCTTTGACAAACCTGACAAAAACAAGAAATAGGGAAAGGATTCCCTATTTAATAAATGGTGCTGGGAAAACTGGCTAGCCATATGTAGAAAGCTGAAACTGGATCTCTTCCTTAAATCTTATACAAAAATGAATTCAAGATGGATTAAAGACTTAAATGCTAGACTTAAAACCATAAAAGCCCTAGAAGAAAACCTAGGCAATATGATTCAGGACATAGGCATGGGCGAGGACTTCATGACTAAAACACCAAAAGCAATGGCAACAAAAGCCAAAATAGACGAATGGGATCTAATTAAACTAAACAGCTTCTGCACAACAAAAGAAACTGTCATCAGATTGAACAGGCAACCTACAGAATGGGAGAAAATTTTTGCAATCTACCCATCTGACAAAGGGCTGATATCCAGAATCTACAAAGAACTTACACAAATTTACAAGAAAAAATCAAACAACCCCATCAAAAAGTGGGCAAAGGATATGAACAGACACTTTTCAAAAGAAGACATTTATGCAGTCAAGAGACACATGAAAAAATGCTCATCATCACTGGTCATCAGAGAAATGCAAATCAAAACCACAATGAGATACCATCTCACACCGGTTAGAAAGGCAATCATTAAAAAGTCAAGAAACAATAGGTGCTGGAGAGGATGTGGAGAAATAGGAACGCTTTTACACTGTTGGTGGGAGTGTAAACTAGTTCAACCATTGTGGAGAACTGTGGCAATTCCTCAAGGATCTAGAACTAGAAATACCATTTGACCCAGCCATCCCATTACTGGGTATATACCCAAAGGATTACAAATCATGCTACTGTGAAGACACATGCACACGTATGTTTATTGCGGCACTATTCACGACAGCAAAGACTTGGAACCAACCCAAATGTCCATCAATGATAGACTGGATTAAGAAAATGTGGCACATATACACCATGGAATACTATGCAGCCATAAAGAAGGATGAGTTCATGTCCTTTATAGGGACATGGATGAAGCTGGAAACCATCATTCTGAGCAAACTATCGTTAAGGACAGAAAACCAAACACCGCATATTCTCACTCATAGGTGGGAATCGAACAATGAGAACACTTGGACACAGGGTGGGGAACATCACACACCAGGGCCTGTCATGGGGTGGGGGGCTGGGGGAGGGATAGCATTAGGAGAAATACCTAATGTAAATGTCTAATTAATTGGTGCAGCAAACCAACATGGCACATGTATACATATGTAACAAATCTGCACATTGTGCACATGTACCCTAGAACTTAAAGTATAATTTAAAAAAAAAAAGAAAAGAAAAGAATGGAAGGTATGAGCAAGATACGAGCTTTCTTGGCAGGCACAGTGGCTCACGCCTGTAATTTCAGCACTTTGGGAGGCCAAGGCGGGCAGATCACTTGAGGTCAGGAGTTCCATACCAGCCTGGCCTACATGGTGAAACCCAGTCTCTACCAAAAATACAAAAGTAGACGGGTGTGGTAGCACATGTTTGTAATCCCAGCTACCACCCGGGAGGCTGAGGCAGGAGAATCACTTGAATGAAGGCAGAGGTTGCAGTGAGCCAAGATCCGGCCCCTGCACTCCAGCCTGGACTACACAGTGAGACTCCAGTCTCAAAAAAAGAAAAACAAACAAAAAAAAGATAGCTTTCTAAGACAGACCAAACAATTGAAAAACAAAAAAAAAGGGGTCTATCCAACAGAAGAGGTTAGAACTCCTTTCACTTACCTGAACTGCTAAGTGTTAGGACAGTCTCCCTTAATAGAAATCTAGGGGTTGTTCTTTTTTTCTTTTTTTTTTTTTGAGACGGGATCTCGCCCTGTCGCCCAGGCTGGAGTGCAATGGCACAATCCTGGCTCACTGCAATCTCCGCCTCCCGGGTTCAATAGATTCTCCTGCCCCAGCCTCCCCAGTAGCTGGGATTACCGGTGCATGCCACCACGCCCAGCACATTTTTTGTATGTTTAATAGAGATGGGGTTTCACCATGTTGGCCAGTCTGGTCTTGAACTCCTGACCTCACGATCAGCCCACTTTGGCCTCCCAAAGTGCTAGGATTACAGGCGTGAGCCACTGCGCCTGGTCTAGGGGTTGTTCTTAATTTCTTTCTCAAATCCTCAAGTCTCATCGATCTTCCTCCCCCGCCCCTTACACAAAGTTGACAGAGTTGGCTTTATGACCAGAGTCCATACTGAAGGGCCCCGTGCTTGGGGTTTAATGCCCTGTGATCATAGTCTTGAAATTCTTAATGATTTTATCTTTGAGTGTGTGTTTTGTGTAAGTGAAATCTAATGAGATCATGGGGTATGAACCCACCTTCCCTGGACTGGTTGTTGGTTCCCATTGCCCACTTCCCTGCTGGCACCCTGGGATCCCCTCCCCTTTTCTGTCCAGTGCAACCTGCTACCCTCTGCTCCTGGTGAAATCCTGGCTACAGGGAGGGTCAGGATCTGGTGTGGGTGCCCTGCAGTATCTTGACTGGGCATGACAGTGGCTGCCCCACCTGGTCTGGCAGCACCACAGCCCTGTTCAGCAGCTGACTAGTTGAGCACACCATCCCCTGCCCCACCCCAAAACAGGTAGTGTGTGGAGGTATTGCATGGAGGTTGCAGTGCCTTGAGAGTCACTGTTGAATAGCAGGCTTGTAGGAAAGAAAGGTACTTGTTTGGACTTCTGCCCCTCACTGGGGCATGGGGCATCTGGCAGTTTGTGGAAGGAGGACCCTGACAGGCAGCTCTCAGGCCCAAGCTTGCACAGGAGCCCCCAGTTGTGGAGGAGCCCCTGGGTGTTTCTACACTCACCTATGCTGCTTGCTGAGGGGGCATTCCCTCAGGCTGTTCCATGTCTTGGGGACCTTCTCTTTCTCTGTTCAAACTTCCTGCCTCTGGCTTGTGTTAGTTTCCTCTGGCCAGCTCGAGGCACCCTCTGGGGATGAGCAGGGAAAGACAAATTATGTAATCTCCGTGATTCTACCTTGAAGTTAAATGCTTTAATATTTGCATTTAAAACTGGCATTGTAGTATAAAAAGATGAATAGTGAAATTCATACTAATAGTTTAAAATGTTCTCTTTATTACAAATGATATTAAATTGCAATAAAAACATCGTGGCAAGTCTAGAGAGAGAAACACACAGAAGAAAGGAAAAAGTTTCATGTTCTAGTAACTTTAACAGGTTTCTCCCATCTTTTGAATAAGCAGCCTCATGTCGCCATTTTGTGCTGGGCCTTGCAAATTATGTATTTAATTATGTAATGATGTATTGCACTACTTTTCATGGCAAAAACAGCAATTACTTTTACACCAACCTAATAGTTGGTCCTGAAGCTGGGTACCGAGAATTAGGTACTAGGAGCCAGATTCAAAAATATCCAAAGCAAAACCCCTGTCCTCATGAAGATTATAGACTAGTGGAGAAAACAGGATCCTAATGAAGTAATAAAATAAAGAAAAGCAGAAAAATAAAATATGATTCAATTTGAGATACTCTCAAAGAAACAAGCAAGTTAATGAGATAGAGCCTATTATTATTATATTATTATATAATATATACATATATGACTAATATATTAATGCATTAATATTCACAAGGTATGTATATGTTATTATTCACAAGATGCCATTGGAAGGAGGGTCTAGAAGGGAGAAGGAATAATATTAAATGTTATAAGTAACATTTAATGGTAATAATATTTAATAAGTGCTATGTCCCAGGCATTGTTCTTAGCACTTAACATGTATTAACTGGTATAGCCCTTGTAATAATCCTGTGAGATGCGTGTTATCACCCATCACCATTTTACTGAGGCGTAGACAAGTTAAGTGACTGGCCCAAAGTTACACACCAAGTAGAGGAGCTGGGATTCAAACCCAAGCCGTTCTGGCCCCAGAGCCATCACTCTTACAAAGGTGTTACCTTTATCCTTACTGCATCTTTCCTATTCCATATTGTATTTGGAATGGTTTCTTCTTATCATTTTGGCGGTCTTTTTTTGATTTTTAAAAATTTTAATTTTAATTTAATTTAATTAATTTATTTATTTTGAGACAAGGTCTCCCTGTCACCCAGGCTGGAGTGAAGTGGCACGAACACAGCTCACTGTAGCCTCTACCTACTGGGATCAAGTGATCCTCCCACCCCAGCCTCTCGAGTAACTGGGATTATAGGCACACGCACCACACCCATCTTTCTTTTTTATATTTTGTACAGATAAGACTCCACCATGTTGCCCAGGCTGGTCTTGAACTTCTGGGCTCAAGGGATCTACCCTCTTTGGCCTCCCAAAGTGTTGTGATTACAGGCGTGAGCCACCGCTCACAGCTGGAATGGTTTCTTAAATATCTATATCGCCAATAGACTTTAGCTCTTTGAGAGAAGGGACAGAGTTGTACTACCATTGTCTTCCCAGGCCCCGGTGGGTAGTAGGCTTTCAATAAGTAGTTGTTGAACTGTTAAATTTTGAATTGGATTGGCCTTGAATGAAAGATCATAAGATTATGAAGACATGATCACTTTACTGAGCTCAAGAAACACCTCAGGTATCAACTCCTTTAGTAAGGATACACCTGGCTAGGTGTGGTGACTCATGTCTGTAATCCCAGGACTTTGGAAGGCCAAGGCGGCAGATCACCTGAGGTTAGGAGTTCAATACCAGCCTGGCCAACATAGAGAAACTCTGTCTCTACTAAAAACACAAAGATTCACCAGGCGTAGTGGTGGGTGCCTGTAATCTCAGCTACTGGGGAGGCTGAGGCAGGAGAATGGTGTGAACCCGGGAGGCGGAGCTTGCAGTGAGCCGAGATTGCGCTACTGCACTCCAGCCTGGGCAACAGAGCAAGACTCCATCTCAAAAAAAAAAAAAAAAAGATACACCCTTTATCTGCTTTAAAGAAAGAGCAAAAAGAAAAGAAAAAACAGCTGGGCGCAATGGCTCATGCTTATAATCCCAGCACTTTGGAAGGCCAAGGTGGGCGGATCACCTGAAGTCGGGAGTTCGAGACCAGCCTGATCAGCATGGTGAAACCCCGTCTCTACTAAAAATACAAAAATTAATCAGGCATGGTGGCAGGTGCCTGTAATCTCAGCTACTCAGGAAGCCGAGGCTGGAGAATCTCTTGAACCCTTGAGGCAGAGGTTGCAGTGAGCCGAGATCACACCATTGTACTCCAGCCTGGGCAACAGATTGAGACTCCATCTCAAAACAAACAAACAAAAACAGAAAAAGGATACACCCAGAAGTAAATAAATAAATGCATATCTGTGAGACTAGAAGTATACATGCAGACATTATTTATTTACTTCTGAGAACAATATTATAGTTTTTGATTTAACTATTTATATTAAAAGTATTTTTGGCCACTGTTTCTTTTGTTTGAGATTCAAAACATACATTTCTATTTTACCCCACCACATTCACTAATTTGTTCTGACTGGAACAGTAGGATGTGGATCTTCCTGCACTTTTGACTCTGGGCTCCACAGCTTGTGTGGGGCCAGGCCCATGGCTATGCACTTGAACAGAAGCTAACTTGAGCTTCCCAGTGGTGTAATTGGGAGGAGCTTCAGTATTCTGGCTGCCTCCAAAATATCTCATCTGTCTTTGGCAAGATTATTCTCTATTATACCCAGCTTAATGTGCATCAATATCTCTGAAAACTAGTTTACAATGCACATATGTAACTTGGTCTGAAGCATATTAGCACTAGCTTGTTCATTGTTTATTCATTATTGAGACCAGCAGGTCTTAATAGTTTGTGTCCCCTAAGGGATAAGATAGGGGCAGGTGTACAGAGAGGCTCTAGGGGTGGAGAAAGGAAGCCACAGAAGAATAGCAGCCAGGGTATGAAAGGTTCATTATTTTTCCACAGTTTTGCTTGGGACTGCCTCTGTCAGTAGTTAAGTGTATGCCATAAAGGTATACTCTATGCTACCAAGAAAAAAATCACCTAACGGTGACCAATAACGTCTTGTATTTTATATTTTGTTTGCAGAGACTGTGAATACAACAGTATCATTCTCCTTCAAGGGAATAAAATTTTCTAAGGTATTGTTCAAGATTTATTTTGTACTGTCTAACCTTTAGCAGTAATAGACATGTTAAGCATTTGAAACAAGCAATTCACAGCTTCTTCTTTTTTTTTAAATGGGATCTCAGTCTGTCACCCAGGCTGGAGTGCAGTGGCACGATCTCTGCTCACTGCAACCTCCACCCGCCAACCCCCACCCCAAGCAATCCTCCCTCCTGCCTTAGCCTCCTGACTAGCTGGGACTACAGGTCCATGCCACAATGCCAGCTAATGTTTTGTACTTTTGGAAGAGACGCGGTTTCACCATGTTGCCCAGGTTGGTCTTGAACTCCTGAGCTCAAGTGATGCACTCCGCTTAGCCTCCCAAAGTGCTGTGATTACAAGTGTGGGCAGTTGTGCCCAGCTGACAATTTCATGAATAGCAATTCAAGATTAAGATGTTCGAGGTTTTTTCTTTCACTTTTATTTAGAATTAGCTTTTTTTTTTTTTTTTTTTTTTTTTTTTTTTTTTGTAACTGAGCCTTGCTCTGTTGCCCAGGCTGGAGTGAAGTGTGTTCTGGGCTCACTGCAACTTCCGTCTCCCAGGTTCAGGTGATTCTGTGCCTCAGCCACCCGAGTAGCTGGGATTACAGGCACATGCCACCATGCCCAGCTAATTTTTTTATTTTTAGTAGAGATGGGGTTTCACCATGTTGCCCAGGCCAGTCTCAAACTCCTGGCCTCATGTGATCCACCCACCTTTGTTCCTGGACCAAACTGAGGGTTGGGCTGCCATTTCTTGCAGCCCAATAACAAGATGCAGATGAACTGGGGAGGAAGAGAGCTTTTATTTCTGTAACTGGTTACAGGGAGAAGGTCTGGAAATTATCACCAGACCAACTCAAAATTACAAAGTTTTCAGAGCTTATATACATTCTAAGGTATATGTCTATGTGTAAGTGTGCATTCATCTGAAGACACAAGTGATTAACTTCTTTTAATCTATAACTAAGGTCTAAGTCCTGAAGACCTTCCTCTGGAGCCTCAGTACCTTTACTTAATCTAAATGGGTCTGGGTGCTGGGGTGATTACCTTTATCTTGTCTCCTGCTAAATCATGGAAGTTTGAGGAGTTCCTTCGGACCCCCAATAAACTTGGTTGTGGAAGCCTGGGGAGTTTCTTCGGACCCACACTAAAACTTGATTGATCCTAAATGGGTCCTATTAAGAATTTCTTAGTTATTTTGTCATGCTTTAAGGCCCAGGAAAGGCCTGGGCAAAACTCCTGATGGGCTTTTGTTACATCCCATCCTTTGCATAAGGGCGCTGGCTTTAAATATTTAACTTAACCACTCGGTCAGTACTGAAACAGTTGTTAGTGAGACCTGGCCTTGGCCTCGCAAACTGCTGGGATTATAGGTGTGAGCCACCGCACCCAGCCTTAGTATTAGGTCTTTCGGTATTTTTTCTTTCTGTAGACTATGGAAAAATTGCACAAAAGGTAGCATTTTTTTCCACTTCATTTTTTTTCCCTCTAACATACATGGGCAAAAGTAATTTGAATGCAAGTGCTCATTACTAATCTGTTGAACAGTCTTCAAATGAAAGCACTGGATGTCCACTGTGTATAAGCCAGTAAATCTCTGTAACTGTTCATGTAAATATAATGTGAACATTGTTTAGGAGAATAAAAATCACATAAATTACAGACTTATTTTGTTCAAGATTTTTTTGGGAACTTAGTCTGGTCATCCATGCCTTTGTAAAAATAATTGCTGCCTCAATGAATAATACCATTGTGATTTTAGATATTTGCGTGACATATCTAGTAATGAAATTTTATGCGTTTTACTTTTGGTGACCATTTTGAAATAAAATTTAATAATGCATATTCTTTCATTATTTTGTTATAAACTAATATCTAATATTTCAAAACCTCTTAGGTTAGTTTTTAAAAATAACATAATCTTATAATTGGGAAATAAATGGGCTTTATGCTCATTTAATTCAAAGACATGGAAAATTTTGTCTCATTGGAAAACTAATAAAATCAATCCAATTTAAATGGCTTTCTGCTAGTAAGAGAAAGTTCTTACAAAGCCTCTGAAATAGTAGCATCTAACATTTTGTATTACTTGTATTTCTTATACTTCATTTTAGGGAAGATACAAATGTGTTGTTGAAGCTATTTCTGGGAGCCCAGAAGAAATGCTTTTTTGCTTGGAGTTTGTCATCCTACACCAACCTAATTCAAATTAGAATAAATTGAGTATTTAAAAAAAAATTTTAAAGGTATTATTCCTGTTTTAAGGGTACCCGGGATTTGTTTTAATCAGATATGGTCGGATAGGAAGACACAGAAATGACTGTCATGAAGAAAGAAGCTTATCCTCACAGATCTCTAGAAAACGGAGGCATGGTGTACCATGCAGAGCCACCTGGGGAAGCACCAGTGTCTGTGGGAACGTGGAGGGAGAGGAAAAATGTGGGCAAGAGTGTTTATTATGTTTTTCCATAGGAAGCAATGGGCAAGGTAGGGTAAGTAATTGATATGGTTTGGCTGTGTCCCCATTCAAATCTCATCTTGAATTGTAGTTCCCATAATCCCCACGTGTCGTGGGGGACCCAGTGGGAGGTAATTGAATCATGGGGGCGGTTACCTCCATGCTGTTCTCATGATAGTGAATGAGTTCTCATGAGATCTGATGGTTTTATAAGGAGCTTTTCCCACCCACCCTTTTGCTCTGCACTTCACCTTCCTGCCACCATACGAAGAAGGACGCGTTTGCTTCCCCTTCTGCCACGATTGTTTCCTGAGGCCTCCCCAGCCCTGCAGAGCCGTGAGTCAGTTAAACCTCTTTCCTTTATTTTATTTATTGTTTTGAGACGGAGTCTCACTCTATCACCCAGGCTGGAGTGCAGTGGCACCATCTCGGCTCACTGCAACCTCTGCCTTCCAGGTTCAAGTGATTCTCCTGCCTCAGCCTCCCAAGTAGCTGGGATTACAGGCGCCTGCCATCACACCTGGCTAATTTTTGTATTTTTAGTAGAGATGAGGTTTCACCATATTGGTCAGGCTGGTCTTGAACTCCTGACCTCAGGTGATCAGGCTCCCAAAGTGCTGGGATTACAGGCATGAGCCACTGTGCCCAGACTAAACCTCTTTCCTTTATAAATTACCCAGTCTTGGGTATTTCTTCATAGTAGCATGAGAATGGACTAATACAGCAGTGTTGACCTAAAAGGAAGAAGCTGAGACAGAATTAGTGTAAGTAGAGAGTTTATTTGGGCCAAGCTTGAGGACTGCATCCTGGGAGCATGGCAACTTGAGTTGCCCTGAATGTATACTCCATAAATTAGCAGCAGTTAAAGAGGGTTTTTAAAGGGAAAGAAGAGAGAGTTTCTGAGTTGTTTACCAAGAATTTACATTAAAAAGGCTGGGTGCAGTGGCTCACACATGTAATCCCATCACTTTGGGAGGCTGAGGTGGGTGGATCACCTGAGGTCAGGAGTTTGAGACCAGCCTGGCCAACATGGCGAAATCCTGTCTCTTCTAAAAATACAGAAATTAGCTGGGCCTGGTGGCATGCGCCTGTAATCCCGGCTACTCGGAAGGCTGAGGCAGGAGAATGGCTTGCAGCTGGGAGGCGGAGGTTGTAGTGAGCCAAGACTGTGCCACTGCACTCTAGCCTGGCGACAGAGGTGTTTTTGGTGAAGTTTATAGAAACAAAAGGATGGGGTCTTTTCTGCTTGGAGACCCCTCTCTCTATATAGAGAAAGCTGTTTCTCTTTCTCTTCTCTTCTGCCTATTAAACCTCCACTCCTAAACTCCTCGTGTGTGTTTGTGTCCTAAGTTTTCCTGGTGCAAGATGACAAACCCTGGGTTTATATTCCAGACAGCGTAGCAGCTTTATATTGGAGGTTCATCTGGGATACCAAAGTTCAACATTCATTGAAACGGTGAGCAGAGGAGCAGACTCCAACTCTGTCCTTTCATTTCAAGGCTGTCAGCCTCCATTTAAGAACCAAATCAAACCAACTACTGG
Organism: Hylobates moloch; assembly: GCF_009828535.3. Lineage (NCBI taxonomy): Eukaryota > Metazoa > Chordata > Mammalia > Primates > Hylobatidae > Hylobates > Hylobates moloch. The sequence goes on from NW_026652284.1 coordinate 54,403,691, forward strand.
GCCACCTTCAGCCATTTAAAAATGATTAGCATGAGGCCGGGCGCGGTGGCTCACGCTTGTAATCCCAGCACTTTGGGAGGCCGAGGCGGGTGGATCACGAGGTCAGGAGATCGAGACCACGGTGAAACCCCGTCTCTACTAAAAATACAAAAAATTTAGCCGGGCGTAGCTGGGACTACAGGCGCCCGCCACTCGGAGAGGCTGAGGCAGGAGAATGGCGTGAACCCAGGAGGCAGAGCTTGCAGTGAGCCGAGATTGCGCCACTGCACTCCAGCCTGGGCGACAGAGCGAGACTCCGTCTCAAAAAAAAAAAAAAAAAAGAAAAAAAAAAAAATGATTAGCATGGCTGCCAGCCTTGTAAGACTTGGAGGACAGGCTTTCTGGAGAGAACATGGAGAATCCCTGAGTACCCATGGGTTGCTGGGCATATTGGCCCTGTTTGAACCAGCTTATTTTCAGAGAGGACTTAGCTGTTGCATGGGGCTGGAATAGGTTTTGGAGCAACTGAGGATTTCTGGCTGGGGCTACCCCTGGTGTTATCCAAAGGCTTCTGGACTAACCTCAGCTTCCAACCACCTGATAGGGCATCAGTAATAGGATCTCCACCTTTCCTATTGTAATTTCCTCCTTTCCTGTCCATGACCACCACATCTCTCATCCTCTCTGTGTAAAATCCGGAGTATATGCTGCCTGCTGGTCTTTTCTGCTTGGAGACTATTTCTCTTTCTTTTCTCTTCTGCCTATTAAACCTCTGCTCCAAAAAAACAAAAAACAAAAAGACACAAGGATGTGTTTTTTGCTAAAGAAAATGTAATTTTGCTGGGTGTGGTGGCTCATGCCTGTAATCCCAGCACTTCGGGAATCCAAAGCGGGCGGATCACAAGGTTAGGAGTTCGAGACCAGCCTGGCCAGTATGGTGAAACCCCGTCTCTACCGAAAATACAAAAATTAGCCGGGCGTGGTGGCGGGCACCTGTAGTCCCAGCTACTCAGGAGGCTGAGGCTGAGGCAAGATAATTGCTTGAACCCAGGAGGCGGAGGTTGTGGTGAGACGAGATCATGCCACTACTGCACTCCAGCCTGGGCGACAGAGTGAGACTCTGTCTCAAAAAAAAAAAAAAAAAGTAATTTTTTTTAGTTAAGTGACTAAGAATTGCTTTAGAGTAAAGGAAAAATTATACAGATAAAACTAAATGGGTAAAGAGAAAAACTAAGCCCGGGTAACAAAGTTACCTCTGAGACCTGTGGTTACCAAGAAGACAGTCAATGTGGAGGAAGGGCAAAGTGAAGCAACCATTAAAACCAGAGGGTAGCCAGGCATGGTGGCTTCTGCCTGTAATCGCACCACTTTGGGAGGCCGAGGTGGGTGGGTCACCTGAGGTCAGGAGTTCTAGACTAGCCTGGCCAACATGGTGAAACCCTCATCTCTACTAAAAATACAAAAATTATCTGGTAGTGGTGGCGCATGCCTGTAATCCCAGCTACTTTGGATGCTGAGGCGTGAGAATCTCTTGCACCCGGGAGGCGGAGGTTGCAGTGAGCCGAAATTGTGCCACTGCACTCCAGGGTGGGTGGCAGAGCAAGATCCTGTCTCAAAAAACAAAAACAAAATAAAACAAAAAAACAACCAACCAACCAAACAAAAAATCCGAAAAGTCACAGGGTATTGTGTAAAGGAATTGTTTCATTTTGTAGATTGGTATCATCGTCTCCCCAAGAAACCTTTACTACAATTAAGGGAGGAGACCACCCCTCATATTGTCCTATGCCCAATTTCTGCCTCCAAAGGAAGAAGAAGTAAAAACTAAAAGGCATAAATGAAATCCACAGGCAGACAGCCCGGCATGCCTCACCCTGGGCCTGGTAGTTAAAGATCAACCCCTGACCGATTCCAGACATTGTGTGGAAAAGCACTCTGAAAATCCCTGTCCTGTTCTGTTCCGTTCTGATTACCTGTGCATGCAGCCCCGTCACATACCCCCTGCTTGCTCAATCGATCACGACCCTCTTACGCGGACCCCCTTAGAGTTGAAAGCCCTTAAAAGGGACAGGAATTGCTTACTCGGAGAGCTCGGTTTTTGGAGACGTGAGTCTGCCTGGTGCTCCCAGCTGAATAAAGCCCTTTCCTTCCACAACTTGATGTCTGAGGGGTTCTTGTCTGCAGCTCATCCTGCTACACAATAAATTGTAAAAATAACTACTTTAAGGATAGAATCCTTAATTTTAAATGCTACAGAATGAAAGAGCTTGATTGGGTTGATGCAGGACCCACAGCTCACTATTAAACAATTGCTGGCGAATGTATGTGATCCAAATACACAGGAGGTGATCCTGAGAGAACAACCAGCCTAGTGTTTATCCTGAGAAGGAGATTGCCTGACTCGCCCTATAAAATGCCAAGTGGAACACCCCAGATGAAGCAGTTAGTATGCTTCATATGCAAGCCATGTGGGACTGGCTTTATGATGACCCAAATATTCTCCAACAAAAATTTCTATTACCCACGTGATGGTAAATTTTGGGGTTTAGGGGGTCCTTTTTACATGGGCACCCTGGGTGACATTACTCCAGCAGAATCATACGACTATTTGAGAAGCCTTATCAAATTTGCTGTCTCTTGTGGGTCTTACAGATGCTTAATAAAATATCAGAGGTAATTAACAAAAAAAAAGATGGGAAAGGAGAAAGGGAGTAAAAGAGCTCACCCCAGAAGGGTGATAGAATTTTTTGGATGGTTATTAAGAAATGAAATAAATAAAATGAAAATTGAAGGAGTTAAAACAAAGGCCTTTAAAACACTATTTGCCCCAGATTGGAAAATTTAAGAAAAATCCAAAGACAATGGTTATAATGAGAATGCTATGTTGCCTGGGGCAATACTGGGGCAAATTAAGATAAAGACTGACAAAAGGGACTGAGTCCCTTGGCCCAACCCCCTGCTGGGGGCCCATATCCTTTTGATATAGGGTCTTGCTACCTGACGAATGCAAGGAGGAGAATACTTATGAGCAGGGGGCCTCTTTTTCCCCTAGGACTGATTCTAACTATATAGCAGCTGCTAGATTCTGCAGTGCCTGATAGACAGCTCCCATCTAACCAGAGCTGTTTCACTTGTGAAGTTCGAAGGTGAACAATGGACATCTTGTTTGGAAGGCTGCTGCTGTGGTTAAAGAGGAGTCAAGCAAATCTTTTTCTTTTGAATTATTTATAGTTTAGAGCAATTAAGTGAAGAATGTTTTTGTGAGCAAGTTTACTTTTCTCTCTGAGCTCTCCAGAATTCAGAAACTGTTCATGGGTATTCTGATTTTATGACAATATAGTTATTTGCATAAGTGTAGTAAGATTTGTTTCTTTCAAAACAGGACAATTGAAGACACTTTTTTTTTTTTAAACCAGGGCTTTGACTAGAATAACATATTTTTAGGCAAATTTCCAGCAAAGCCAATTTAAAAGGAGCCTATGTGGCCAACTAATTCTTGCTGCACTTTATGTGAATAATCAGGCCAAGTATAATAAGCCTAAAACTTATTTTGCACATAAATTGGTCTTACTATAATTTCTCTTTAGGCTGGGTGCAGTGGCTTACACCTGCAATCCCAGCACTTTGGTAGGCCAAGGTGGGTGGATCACTTGAGGCCAGAAGTTTGATCAGCCTGGCCAACATGGAGAAACCTCGTCTCTATTAGAAAATACAAAAATTAGCCAGGTGTGGTGGTGCATGCCTGTAATCCCAGCTACTCGGGAGGCTGAGGCATGAGAATTGTTTGAGCCTGGGAGATGGAGGTTGCAGTGAGCCAAGAACACGCCACTGCACTCCAGTCTGGGTGATAAAGAGAGACTCTGTGCCTTAAAAAAAAAAAAAAAAATTCCTTAATAGAAAAGGAGAACTAGAGAGAGAGTTTGTTTCAAAGGAGAAGTGTAACACTTTTTATTACATTTCAGCCCCAACTTTTGTTTTTGAGTGCAGATTGAATCATGAATTATACAATCCTCTAAAGAGTGCCAGGTTATCGTTTTTCTTCATATTTTTAGTTGGTGCCTTAATGGAATAGGTTCCTTTTTCTATTCTGACACACAAATACTCTTTTCATTTTCAAAAATATTGTTATTTATTTTTCCTTGTTTTACCTCCAAGGAAACCAGAATCGTGGTATTCTGAAGAGTAGAGATGCGAATCTCCCTCATTTGGCATCACACTGGGTCCAATTTGTTTTTCACTGAAAATGACCTGCTGCTAAGACTATACAAACACCCTCCTTCGAGGCCCGGGGACTGTCACAGAAGGGGTGAGCATGTGAGATTGTAAGGGCCAGTTTTGAGGGATACAATTAAGTCAAGGTCAGATCCTCCAAATCAAGGATGGGTACAAAGATGCCTAAACAGCCAGTAAAACAAGGGACTTTGCCTTCTGAGCTGTTATGTGACACCTTTTCTAATTCCTGTAGAATTAAAGGAAGATAATTACTGACAGGATAAAGATACCTTGTGACAAAGCCTCCTGGGTACAAAACTCCCAGTTATGAGTTGCGAAGATAGGTATATATTTAAAAACTTTTTGTTTCAGAACAATGTTTATATTTTGTATAGCTAATTGCTAAAAGTCTGTAACTAAACCCAAGATTACTGTACTCAAGGCATAGAAGTTAAAGATAAGTCAGTTTTGTAACCTTCCCTTTGGCGTTTTGTTTATTGGCTTTTTATGTAAAAACTTTTTTTTTAAGCGATAATGAATGCCTGTCCACGTCCATTCCCATCTGGACATTCAATTGGCTATAAGTCTTTTGACTCTAAGTCCCTTGGCTTAGAATCCCTTTGACTAAGTCCCTTGGCCATACCAAGGGACAGGATGGACCCAGGGCAGGCAGTCATGCGACCCTGGCAATGTTATGGGGCAAAATAAAGATTTGGTGGCCATCGACGTTGCCTCTGGCAAATCTTGGTCATAAGGGGGAGAATGTAAACCAAAAATAAAATTCTAAAGCCCCCCTCCAACCATCTGAATGAACTCCCTCCTCTCAGCCAGGACACTCCAAAGATAACATGAAAAACTGGTTCAGGCAATGACAGGAAGGGGGGATCCGACATGCCTCAGTATGCCTTCCTCCCTTTTGGAACTCAGGAAATGCCAACCAACATTTAACAGCAACATAGACCTTAAGTCTGATAAAAAACATTTACAATCTAATCTCTCTGAAGCCTGCTATGTAGAGGCTTCATCTGTGTGATAAAAACTTTGGTTTCCACAACTTGTTGTCATAACCCAGACATTTCCTTCTATTGATAATAATTCTTTCAACCAATTGCCAACCAGAAAAATTTAAAATCTACCTATGACCTGGAAGCCCCTCAGCCCCTTTGGGTTGTTCTGCCCTTCTAGATCAAATCAGTGTACATCTTACACATATTGATAGATGTATTATGTCTCCTTAAAATGTGTAAAAGAAAGCTGTGTCCTGATTACCTAGGGCACATGTCATCAGGACCTCCTGAGGCTGTGTCATGGGTGCATCCTTAACCTTGGCAAAATAAACTTTCTAAATTGAGACTCGTCTCAGGAATACTTTTGGGTTCACACCTCCAAGCTGTCCTTGTTTATTCCTGGGTGTAAGCCAAGTTAACTTTGGGAGGAATTTAGGTTATAGTTTAACTTTGAAGTAAGGATGATAATAGTCCTTCCCCCAAACAAATCACCTCCCTGGTTCAGGGGCTGAAGCCACCTTTGTAAAATTAATGAAAGTCCACAAGATTAGAATTATGGGAGGTGCCTGAATTCTGCTAAGAGATAGATGTAGTTTCTGTAATCCCTTACTACTCAGGAGTTGTGGGATCAGAGGTCACAAGATAGGTGTAGTTCTGTAATCCTGTACTGCTAAGGAGTTACATGGCCAGAGATCACAAGGTTTGTGTCTTCCCCAGTTGATCCTATAGGTAATATCACTATTATAGAACCTAAGATGGTTTTTTTTGAGATATTTTTCAGACTGACCCAGACTCATGACTCATGACTCAACTGGTCCTGTGTCCCCACCCAGAGGTGGACTCAGCTCATGAGAATTATTTTTTACACTTCTATACTTTCATCTTCAACCAGTCAGCAGCACCCATTCCTTAGTCCCCAGCCCACTGAATTGTCCATAAAAACTCTAGCGTCTGCGCCTTTGGGGAGACTGATTTGAGTGGTGACTCCAGTTCTCCTTCACATTAATTAAACTTTCCTCACTGCAGTGCCATGGTCTCAGTGAATTGCAGTGGGCAAGAAGAACCCATCAGGCAATTGATTACACATTAAGCTCTCTGAGTAGCTCTGTGGAGTACTTCACTTAGCTTTGAGGTAGAGCAGGTTTTTACCCAACCCTGTTTCAGTCCTTACAGGGAGGGGTTTGGAAACAGGACTCACAGCATAGCTTTCTCTCAAAATATCCTCCGCAAATCTTCTCTCTTAGATTTTCTCTTGGATTAAAGGATTCTTTGATCTTCTTATATACTTGATGTTAGGATAGGGTTCAGAGCTGTGAAATGGGTTATCAGACATGTCCTGTTTCCTGCTCTTGTTCTGATGTACAACACATTTCTACTCTAGGGTGGATCTTGATTTGCTAGGTCAGCCATGTGAAGTATTCCCAGGGTATGGTTATTGCTCTGGTTTGTCACATGACTGAGGTTGGCTCAATCAGAAGGGATGGATTCAAATTCCTTGGTTGTCTCACTAGATGTAAACAAGGAGGAATGTTGCCTGCATTTCTGTGGACAATCATCTGATGACCATAAAAGGGAATTAGCCTCTGGATGAAGCTGATACTGTGAACAGAAGAATGGTGAGTCTAAAAAAATAAGAGCCTGGTGTGGTGGGTCACGCCTATAAACCTAGCACTTTGAGAGGCTGAGGTGGGAGAATTGCTTGAGCCCAAGAATTCAAGACCAGCTTGGGCAACATTGTGAGACCCTGTCTGTACAAAAAATAAAATAAAGGCCGGGCGCGGTGGCTCAAGCCTGTAATCCCAGCACTTTGGGAGGCCGAGGCGGGCGGATCACGAGGTCAGGAGATCGAGACTATCCTGGCTAACACGGTGAAACCCCGTCTCTACTAAAAATACAAAAAATTAGCCGGGCGTGGTGGCGGGCGCCTGTAGTCGCAGCTACTCGGGAGGCTGAGGCAGGAGAATGGCGTGAACCCGGGAGGCGGAGCTTGCAGTGAGCCGAGATCACGCCACTGCACTCCAGCCTGGGCAACAGAGCAAGACTCCGTCTCAAAAAAAATAAATAAATAAAATAAAATAAAATAAAATAAAATAAAAATTAGCCAAGCATGGCAGCACCTGCCTGTAGTCCCAGCTACTCAGGAGGCTGAGGTGAGATGATAGCTTGAGCCCAGAAGTTTGAAGCTTCAGTGAGCTGAGATTGTGCCACTGCACTCCAGCTAGGGCAACAGAGTGAGACTCTGTTTCAAAAATAAAATTTAAAATAATTTTAAAAAATTAAAAAAATAATAACTCAAATTGCAGATACTGTGGAGTCATTGAATCACCCAAGCCTGGGTCTTGCCATACTTCTGGACTTTCTGGTTATTGCTTTAGTGAGTTGGAGTCAGAATTTTATTAGTTGCACCTGAGAGCATTCTAGTTGATTCACAGCTAAATTGTCTGCTTCATCCCATAAGTTAGGCTAATTTCAGATTCTAGCCCTCCCACCATTCCCTTCTGAGTTTTCCCATTGCTTTCAGCCCTTCTGTTGCTAATGGTTGCAGGGCTAACTTATCCATTAGGTAGAGTAAGCAGAGTGCCTGGGGTCCTCAAAAATGTTTTGTTTTAAAAAAAATTTTAATTTTTAATTCTTGTGGGTACATAGTAGGTATATATATTTATGTTTTACATGAGAAATTTTTTAAAATAAAAATAGACTTCCAAGAATACATAAGGTATTTTGATACAGATATGCAATGTGTAATAATCACATCAGAGTAAATGGGGTATCCATCACCTCAATCATTTATCCTTTTTGTTACAAACAATCGAATTATACTTTTTGTCATTTTAAAATATACAATTAAATTATTTTTGATTATAGTCACTCTGCTGTGCCACCAAATATTAGGTATTATTCATTTTTTAAACTATATTTTTTGTACCGGTTAACCAACTCCACTCCTCTGTGCCACCCCCCGTTCCAAGCCTCTGGTAACCATCCTTCTACTCTCTATCTCCATGAGTTCAGTTGTTTTAATTTTAGCTCCTATAAATAAGTGAGAACATGTGAAATTTGTCTTTCCGTGCCTGGATTATTTCAATTAGCATAATGACCTCCAGTTCCATTCATGTTGTTGCAAATAATAGGATCTTATTCTTGCTCTTGTTTTTTAATTTTTAATTTAATTTTATTTTTACACAGAGATGGGGTCTTACTATATTGACCAGGTTGGTCTTGAACTCTTGGCCTCAAGGGAGGCCTACTGTCTCAGCTTCCCAAAGTGCTGGGATTATAGGTATGAGCCGGTGCACCCAGGATCTCATTCTTTTTTGTGGCTAAATAGTATTTTATTGCGTAAAGGTACCACATTTTTTAATCCATTCATCTGATGATGGACATTTATGTTGCTTTCAAATCTTGGCTATTGTGAATAGTGCTGCAATACACATGGGCATGCAGATATCTTTTTGATATACTGATTTCCTTTCTTCTGGGTAATCCAGTGGTATTGCTGGATTGTACGGTAGCTCTATTTTTAGTTTTTGGAGGAACCTCAAAACTGTTCTTGGTGGTGGAGCCAAGATGGCCGAATAGGAACAGCTCCGGTCTACAGCTCCCAGCGTGAGCAACACGGAAGATGGGTGATTTCTGCATTTCCATTTGAGGTACCGGGTTCATCTCACTAGGGAGTGCCAAACAGTGGGTGCAGGACAGTCGGTGCAGCACACTGTGCGCGAGCCGAAGCAGGGCAAGGCTTTGCCTCACTCAGGAAGCGCAAGCGGTCAGGGAGTTCCCTTTCCTAGTCAAAGAAAGGGGTAACAGACGGCACCTGGAAAATCGGGTCAGTCCCACCCTAATACTGTGCTTTTCCAACGGGCTTGGAAAACGGCACACCAGGAGATTGTGTCCCACACCTGGCTCAGAGGGTCCTATGCCCACAGAATCTTGCTGATTGCTAGCACAGCAGTCTGAGATCAAACTGCAAGGTGGCAGCGAGGCTGGGGGAGGGGCGCCTGCCATTGCCCAGGCTTGCTTAGGTAAACAAAGCAGCCAGGAAGCTCGAACTGGGTGGAGCCCACCACAGCTCAAGGAGGCCTGCTTGCCTCTGTAGGCTCCACCTCTGGAGGCAGGGCACAGACAAACAAAAATTCAGCAGGAACCTCTGCAGACTTGAATGTCCCTTTCTGACAGCTTTGAAGAGAGTAGTGGTTCTCCCAGCACGCAGCTGGAGATCTGAGAACAGACAGACTGCCTCCTAAAGTGGGTCCCTGACCCCTGAGCAGCCTAACTGGGAGGCATCCCCCAGTAGGGACAGACTGACACCTCACTCGGCCAGGTACTCCTCTGAGACAAAACTTCCGAGGAACTATCAGACAGCTGAATTTGTGGTCTCATAAAAATCCGCTGTTCTGCAGCCACTGCTGCTGACACCCAGCCAAACAGGGTCTGGAGTGGACCTCTAGCAAACTCCAACAGACCTGCAGCTGAGGGTCCTGTCTGGTAGAAGGAAAACTAACAAACAGAAAGGACATCCACACCAAAAACCCATCTGTACATCACCATCATCAAAGACCAAAAGTAGATAAAACCACAAAGATGGGGAAAAAACAGAGCAGAAAAACTGGAAACTCTAAAAAGCAGAGCACATCTCCGCCTCCAAAGGAACACAGTTCCTCACCAGCAACGGAACAAAGCTGGACGGAGAATGACTTTGACGAGTTGAGAGAAGAAGGCTTCAGACGATCAAACTACTCCGAGCTACGGGAGGAAATTCAAAACAATAGCAAAGAAGTTAAAAACTTTGAAAAAAAATTAGACGAATGGATAACTAGAATAACCCATGAAGAGAAAGGCTTAAAGGAGCTGATGGAGCTGAAAGCCAAGTTTCGAGAACTACGCGAAGATTGCAGAAGCCTTGGTAGCCGGTGCGATCAACTGGAAGAAAGGGTATCAGTGATGGAAGATGAAATGAATGAAATGAAGCGAGAAGGGAAGTTTAAAGAAAAAAGAATAAAAAGAAACAAACAAAGCCTCCAAGAAATTTGGGACTATGTGAAAAGACCAAACCTACATCTGATTGGTGTACCTGAAAATGACGGGGAGAATGGAATCAAGTTGGAAAACACTCTGCAAGATATTATCCAGGAGAACTTCCCCAATCTAGCAAGGCAGGCCAACATTCAGATTCAGGAAATACAGAGAACGCCACAAAGATAATCCTTGAGAAGAGCAACTCCAAGACACATAATTGTCAGATTCACCAAAGCTGAAATGAAGGAAAAAATGTTAAGGGCGGCCAGAGAGAAAGGTCGGGTTACCCACAAAGGGAAGCCCATCAGACTAACAGCTGATCTCTCGGCAGAAACCCTACAAACCAGAAGAGAGTGGGGGCCAATATTCAACATTCTTAAAGAAAAGAATTTTCAACCCAGAATTTCATATCCAGCCAAACTAAGCTTCATAAGTGAAGGAGAAATAAAATACTTTACAGACAAGCAAATGCTGAGTGATTTTGTCACCACCAGGCCTGCCCTAAAAGAGCTCCTGAAGGAAGCACTAAACATGGAAAGGAACAACCGGTACCAGCCACTGCAAAAACATGCCAAATTGTAAAGACCATCGAGGCTAGGAAGAAACTGCATCAACTAACGAGCAAAATAACCAACTAACATCATAATGACAGGATCACATTCACACATAACAATATTAACTTTAAATGTAAATGGGCTAAATGCTCCAATTAAAAGACACAGACTGGCAAACTGGATAAGGAGTCAGGACCCATCAGTGTGCTGTATTCAGGAAACCCATCTAACCTGCAGAGACACACATAGACTCAAAATAAAGGGATGGAGGAAGATCTATCAAGCAAATGGAAAACAAAAAAAGGCAGGGGTTGCAATCCTAGTCTCTGATAAAATAGACTTTAAACCAACAAAGATCAAAAGAGACAGAGAAGGCCATTACATAATGGTAAAGGGATCAATTCAACAAGAAGAGCTAACTATCGTAAATATATATGCACCCAACACAGGAGCACCCAGATTCATAAAGCAAGTCCTGAGTGACCTACAAAGGGACTTAAACTCCCACACAATAATAATGGGAGATTTTAACACCCCACTGTCAACATTAGACAGATCAACGAGACAGAAAGTTAACAAGGATATCCAGGAATTGAACTCAGCTCTGCACAAAGGGGACCTAATAGACATCTACAGAACTCTCCACCCCAAATCAACAGAATATACATTTTTTTCAGCACCACACCACACCTATTCCAAAATTGACCACATAGTTGGAAGTAAAGCTCTCCTCAGCAAATGTAAAAGAACAGAAATTATAACAAACTGTCTCTCAGACCACAGTGCAATCAAACTAGAACTCAGGATTAAGAAACTCACTCAAAACCGCTCAACTACATAGAAACTGAACAACCTGCTCCTGAATGACTACTGGGTACATAATGAAAAGAAGGCAGAGATAAAGATGTTCTTTGAAACCAACGAGAACAAAGACACAATGTACCAGAATCTCTGGGACACATTCAAAGCAGTGTGTAGAGGGAAAATTTATAGCACTAAATGCCCACAAGAGAAAGCAGGAAAGATCCAAAACTGACACCCTAACATCACAATTAAAAGAACTAGAAAAGAAAGAGCAAACACATTCAAAAGCTAGCAGAAGGCTAGAAATAACTAAAATCAGAGCAGAACTGAAGGAAATAGAGACACAAAAAAACCCTTCAAAAAATTAATGAATCCAGGAGCTGGTTTTTTGAAAAGATCAACAAAATTTATAGACCACTGGCAACACTAATAAAGAAGAAAAGAGAGAAGAATCAAATAGATGCAATAAAAAACAAAAAAGGGGATATCACCACCGATCCCACAGAAATACAATCTACCATCAGAGAATACTACAAACACCTCTACGCAAATAAACTAGAAAATCTAGAAGAAATGGATAAATTCCTGGACAAATACACCCTCCCAAGACTAAACCAGGAAGAAGTTGAATCTCTGAATAGACCAATAACAGGCTCTGAAACTGTGGCAATAATCAATAGCTTACCAACCAAAAAGAGTCCAGGACCTGGTGGATTCATAGCCAAATTCTACCAGAGGTACAAGGAGGAACTGGTACCATTCCTTCTGAAACTATTCCAATCGATAGAAAAAGAGGGAATCCTCCCTAACAAATTTTATGAGGCCAGCATCGTCCTGATACCAAAGCCTGGCAGAGACATAACCAAAAAAGAGAATTTCAGACCAATATCCTTGACGAACATTGATGCAAAAATCCTCAATAAAATACTGGCAAACCAAATCCAGCAGCACATCAAAAAGCTTATCCACCATGATCAAGTGGGCTTCATCCCTGGGATGCAAGGCTGGTTCAACATACACAAATCAATAAATGTAATCCAGCATATAAACAGAACCAAAGAGAAAAACCACATGATTATCTCAATAGATGCAGAAAATGCCTTTGACAAAATTTAACAATTCTTCATGCTAAAAACTCTCAATAAATTAGGTATTGATGGGACGTATCTCAAAATAATAAGAGCTATCTACGACAGACCCACAGCCAATATCACACTGAATGGGCAAAAATTGGAAGCATTCCCTTTGAAAACTGGCACAAGACAGGGATGCCCTCTCTCACCACTCCTATTCAACATAGTGCTGGAAGTTCTGGCCAGGGCAATCAGGCAGGAGAAGGAAATAAAGGGTATTCAATTAGGAAAAGAGGAAGTCAAATTGTTCCTGTTTTCAGATGACATGATTGTATATCTAGAAAACCCCATTGTCTCAGCCCAAAATCTCCTTAAGCTGATTAGCAACTTCAGCAAAGTCTCAGGATACAAAATCAATGTACAAAAATCACAAGCATTCTTGTACACCAATCACAGACAAACAGAGAGCCAAATCATGAGTGAACTCCCATTCATAATTGCTTCAAAGAGAATAAAATACCTAGGAATCCAACTTACAAGGGATGTGAAGGACCTCTTCAAGGAGAACTACAAACCTCTGCTCAATGAAATAAAAGAGGATACAAACAAATGGAAGAACATTCCATGCTCATGGGTTGGAAGAATCAATATCGTGAAAATGGCCATACTGCCCAAGGTAATTTATAGATTCAATGCCATCCCCATCAAGCTACCAATGACTTTCTTCACAGAATTGGAAAAAACTACTTTAAAGTTCACGTGGAACCAAAAAAGAGCCCACATCGCCAAGTCAACCCTAAGCCAAAAGAACAAAGCTGCAGGCATCACGCTACCTGACTTCATACTATACTACAAGCCTACAGTAACCAAAACAGCATGGTACTGGTACCACAACAGAGACATAGATCAATGGAACAGAACAGAGCCCTCAGAAATAATGCCACACATCTACAACTATCTGATCTTTGACAAACCTGACAAAAACAAGCAATGGGGAAAGGATTCCCTATTTAATAAATGGTGCTGGGAAAACTGGCTAGCCATATGTAGAAAGCTGAAACTGGATCCCTTCCTTACACCTTATATAAAAATTAATTCAAGATGGATTAAAGACTTAAATGTTAGACCTAAAACCATAAAAACTCTAGAAGAAAACCTAGGCAATACCATTCAGGACATAGGCGTGGGCAAGGACTTCATGTCTAAAACACCAAAAGCAATGGCAACAAAAGCCAAAATTGACAAATGGGATCTAATTAAACTAAAGAGCTTCTGCACAGCAAAAGAAACTACCATCAGAGTGAACAGGCAACCTACAGAATGGGAGAAAATTTTTGCAACCTACTCATCTGACAAAGGGCTAATATCCAGAATCTTCAATGAACTCAAACAAATTTACAAGAAAAAAACAAACAACCCCATCAAAAAGTGGGCAAAGGACATGAACAGACACTTCTCAAAAGAAGACATTTATGAAGCCAAAAAAGGCATGAAAAAATGCTTATCATCACTGGCCATCAGAGAAATGAAAATCAAAACCACAGTGAGATACCATCTCACACCAGTTAGAATGGCCATCATTAAAATGTCAGGAAACAACAGGTGCTGGAGAGGATGTGGAGAAATAGGAACACTTTTACACTGTTGGTGGGACTGTAAACTAGTTCAACCATTGTGGAAGTCAGTGTGGTGATTCCTCAGGGATCTAGAACTAGAAATACCATTTGACCCAGCCATCTCATTACTGGGTATATACCCAAAGGACTATAAATCATGCTGCTATAAAGACACATGCACACGTATGTTTATTGCGGCACTATTCACAATAGCAGACTTGGAACCAACCCAAATGTCCAACAACGATAGACTGGATGAAGAAAATGTGGCACATATACACCATGGAATACTATGCAGCCATAAAAAATGATGAGTTCATGTCCTTTGTAGGGACATGGATGAAAATGGAAAACATCATGCTCAGTAAACTATCGCAAGGACAAAAAACCAAACACCGCATGTTCTCACTCATAGGTGGGAATTGAACAATGAGAACTCATGGACACAGGAAGGGGAACATCACACTCCGGGGACTGTTGTGGGGTGGGGGGAGGGGGGAGGGACAGCATTAGGAGATATACCTAATGCTAAATGACGAGTTAATGGGTGCAGCAAAACAACATGGCACATGGATACATATGTAACAAACCTGCACATTGTGCACATGTACCCTAAAACCTAAAGTACAAAAAAAAACAAAAACAAAAAACTGTTCTCCATAGTGGGTATACTAATTTACATTCACAGCAACAGTGTATGAAGGTTCCCTTTTCTCTACATCCTTGCCAGCATTTGTTATTGCCTGACATTTAGATAAAAGCCATTTAACTGGGGTGAGATGACATCTCATCGTAGTTTTGATTTGCATTTCTCTGATGATCAATGATGTTGAACACCTTTTCCTATGGCCTGTTTAAGTGTGTCTTCTTTTGAGAAATGTCT
This sequence comes from Hylobates moloch, assembly GCF_009828535.3. Classification (NCBI taxonomy): domain Eukaryota; kingdom Metazoa; phylum Chordata; class Mammalia; order Primates; family Hylobatidae; genus Hylobates; species Hylobates moloch. The sequence continues at coordinate 54,418,835 of NW_026652284.1, forward strand.
ATTAAAGTCTTTTGCTCATTTAAAAATTAAATTATTAGATTTTTTCCTGTAGAGTTATTTGAGCTCCTTATATATTCTGGTTAGATGGGTAGTTTGCAAATTTTTTTTTTTCATTCTGTGGGTTGTCTCTTAATTTTGTTGATTGTTTCCTTTGCTGTGCAGATCTTTTTAACTTGATGTGACCCTATGCAGCGTCCAGCCCTAGGGGGCTTAATGGGTGTTTTCCACGTGTGTGGAGATGAGAGATTGTAATAAATAAAGACACAAAACAAAGAGATAAATAGAAAACAGCTGGGCTCCGGGGGACCACTACCATCAATATGCAGAGACCGGTAGTGGCTCTGAATGGCTGGGAGCGCTGATATTTATTGCGTACAAGACAAGGGGGGCAGGGTAAGGAGGATGGATCTTCTAAGTGATGAATAAAGTGAAGCAAGTCACGTGATCATAGGACAGGGGGCCCTTCCCTTTTAGATAGCCGAAGCAGAGATAGAAGGCAGCATACATCCGCATTTTCTTCTATGTACTTATAAGAAAGATCAAAGACTTTAAGACTTTCACTATTTCTTCTACCGCTATCTACTATGAACTTCAAAAAGGAACCAGGAGTATGAGAGGAACATGAAAGTGGAGAAGGAGCGTGACCATTGAAGCACAGCACCACAGGGAGGGGTTTAGGCCTCTGGATGACTGCGGCCAAGCCTGGATAATATCCAGCCTCCCACAAGAAGCTGGTGGAGCAGAGTGTTCCCTGACTCCTCCAAGGAAAGGAGACTCCCTTTCGCAGTCTGCTAAGTGATGGGTGTCTTCCCAGGCACTGTCATTACCACTTGACCAAGGAGCCCTCAAGTGGCCCTTATGCGTGTGTGACAGAAGGCTCACCTCTTGCCTTTTAGGTCACTTCTCACAATGTCCCTTCAGTACCCGACCCTATACCCGCCGGTTATTCCTAGGTTATATTAGTAATGCAACAAAGAGTAATATTAAAAGCTAATGATTAATAATTATTATACTAATGATTGATAATGTCCATGATCATCTCTATATCTAATTTGTATTATAACTATTCTTATTCTAACTAGTTTCTTTATTATACTGAAACAGTTTGTGCCTTCAGTCTCTTGCCTTGGCACCTAGGTAATCTTTCACCCACAATCCTATTTGTCCATTTTTGGTTTGGTTGCCTGTGCTTGTGGGGTATTACTCAAGAAATCTTTGCCTAGACCAGTGTCCTGGAGAGCTTCTTCAATGTTTTCTTGTAGTGGTTTCATAGTTTGAGGTCTTAGATTTGTCTTTAATCTATTTTGATTTGATTTGTGTACATAATGAGAGATAGAGGTCTAGCTTCATTTTTCTGCTTATGGATATCCAGTTTTCCCAGCACCATTTATTGAAGAGACTGTTCTATCCCCATGTATGCTCTTGGTAGCCTTGTGAAAAATCAGTTCACTGTAGATGTATGAATTTATTTCTGGGTTCTCTATTCTGTTCCATTGCTCTATGTGTCTGTTTTGTTTGTTTGTTTGTTTGTTTTTATTTATTTTTGAGACGGAATCTCGCTCTGTCACCAGGCTGGAGTGCAGTGGCACAATCTCAGCTCACTGCAACCTCTACCTCCCGGGTTCAAGCGATTCTCCTGCCTCAGCCTCCCTGTCCTCCCAGTCCTAGCTGGGACTACAGGCACATGCCACCACACCTGGCTAATTTTTTGTATTTTTAGTAGAGATGAGGTTTCACCAAGTTAGCCAGGATGGTCTCGATCTCCTGACTTCGTGATCCACCCGCCTTCTTGCAACTTTTCTATAAATTTGAAACTATTATGAATCTGAAATTATTTAAATATTGATTTAAAATTAGTGTTGCGGGAAGTCAGGGACCCCAAACGGAGGGACCAGCTGGAGCCGTGGCAGAGGAACATAAATTGTGAAGATTTCATTTTAATATGGACATATATCAGTTCCCAAATAATACTTTTATAATTTCTTATGCCTGTCTTTACTTCAATCTCTGAACATAAATTGTGAATATTTCATTTTAATATGGACATTTATCAGTTCCCAAAATTAATACTTTTATGATTTCTTATGCCCGTCTTTAATCTCCTAATCCTGTTATTATCATAAGCTGTGAATGTACATCACCTCAGGACCACTACTGTGTTAACTGTACAAATTGATTGTAAAACGTGTGTTTGAACAATATGAAATCAGTGTACCTTGAAAAATAACAGAATAACAGCAATTTTCAGAGAACAAGGGAAGAGAACCATAAGGTCTGACTGCCTGCGGGGTCGGGCAGAATAGAGCCACATTTTTCTTCTTGCAGAGAGCCTATAAATGGACATGGAAGTAGGGAAGATATCGCTAAATTCTTTTCCTAGCAAGGAATATTAATAACTAAGACCATGGGAAAGGAATGCATTCCTGGCGGGAGGTCTATAAACGCCACTCTGGGAATGTCTGTCTTATGTGGTTGAGATAAGGACTGAAATACGCCCTGGTCTCCTGCAGTATCCTCAGGCTTATTAGGGTGGGGAGAAAACCCCCCACTAGTAAATTTGAGGTCAGACTGGTTCTCTGCTCTCGAACCCTGTTTTCTGTTGTTTAAGATGTTTATCAAGACAATATGTGCACACAGCTGAACATAGACCCTTATCAGTAGTTCTGTTTTGCCTTTTGTCCTGTTTCCTCAGAAGCATGTGATCTTTGTTCTTCTTTTTGCCCTTTGAACCATGTGATCTTGTAACCTACTCCCTGTTCTTGCACCCCCTCCCCTTTTGAAATCCTTAATAAAACTTGCTGGTTTTGCAGCTCAGGTGGGCATCACAGTCCTACTGATATGTGATGTCACCCCTGGAGGCCCAGCTGTAAAATTCCTCTCTTTATACTCTTTCTCTTTATTTCTCAGCCAGCTGACACTTATGGAAAATAGAAAGAACCTACATTGAAATATTGGGGGCAGTCTCCCCCAGTAAGTTAGCTAAAAATAAACATTTTTATGTTAATTAAAAATAACAAAGGCATGCATGCATTACTATATACCTTTCTAGTCAAACTAACAGAATTCGAGACTGGGGCTGGGCACAGAGGCTCACGCCTGCAATCCCAGCACTTTGGGAGGCTGAGGCGGGTGGATCACCTGAGGTCAGGAGTTCGAAACTGGCCTGGCCAACATGGTGAAACCCTGTCTCTACTAAAAATACAAAAACTTAGTCAGACGTTGTGGCAGGTGCCTGTAGTCTCAGCTACTTGGGAGGCTGAGGCAGGAGAATTGCTTGAACCTGGGAGGTGGAGGTTGCAGTGAGCCGAGATCGTGCCTGGATGACAAGAGCGAAACTCCATCTCAAAAAAAAATAATTTAGGATTGGACTCACTCAAAATTCTGCTTTTTTACACAAGAGCACCAACATCTTCCAACACGAGCATAAGCACTGAGGTAAGAGGTTATGTTAGGAATGAATGAGTGCTGGAATCTTGTAGAGGCAGTTTCTTAATTTTAGACAAACCAAACAAAACCTGTTTGTAAAGAGGTCTAGGTTCTAGTCTTTAGTAGTCCTTAAGAGTTTGTTAAGATTTAGCCTTTAGGATCTGGGGAACTTTTGGTTTGTTACCTTTTTTTTTTTTTTTCGAGACGGAGTCTCACTCTCCTGCCAGGCTGGAGTGCATTGGCATGATTTCAGCTCACTGCAACCTCCACCTCCCAGATTCAAGAGATTCTCCTGCCTCAGCCTCCCGAGTAGCTGGGACTACAGGCCCATGCCACCATGCCCTGCTATTTTTTTGTATTTTTAGTAGAGATGGGGTTCACCATGTTGGCCAGGATGGTCTCAATCTCTTGAACTCATGATCCACCCCCTTTGGCCTCCCAAAGTGCTGGGATTACAGGCGTGAGCCACCACACCTGGTGGGTTTGTTACCTTTTAAAGAAGAAAAGGCCCACAGGAGGGTTGATACAGCAACCACATCCCTGTCATTCACCAATGCTTAACGTCTGGCACATAGCAGGTGCCAGTGAATATTGAATGATTAGGATCAGTAACTCAAAATAAGTCTACAGGGCAATATAGGAACAGGGGTAGGGAGGTGTGGGCCAGTGAGATATGCTAGCTGAAGTGATTCTCAGTGAATGAAGAGGTTGTCAATTGGGACTAATTCTGAAGTCCTGTGTGCCACAGATGTGTGAAGATTGTGTTCTGGCTGTCACAATTCTGTAGGGCTTTATTCAGGGATTTTGAGAGGTAAGATGCAAGCTTAGACCCAAAAGCAATGAACTGGAATACTCAGCCAGGGACTGCAGCTGGGATAGACCATGCAGCAGTGGTGGGGGCACTGCCATTGCCAGTGATCTTTTTCCAGGTTGAGGTTGACTGGAATTTGCTCATATTAGTTGCCAAGGAGGTTGACACATGTATATTTGTCATTTTTTAATTGGCCTTATCTGCTTCAGTTGGCATATCTGCTTATTGTTGGATACTTGGATTACATACACTGGTTGAAAATCTAAACAACACTATGAAGATCTTAATATAAATTAACTTAAAAAATTAATGGTATAAATTAGCTCTTTCATCATTTAATTGAGATGATAAAAATTAATGAATGCCTAATTAATTAAAGGAGGATACTTAGGCATGTAAAATTAAAAATGAAAGTTTTAGCATTCTAATATTGTTTTATTTTTATCTTTGAGACATGGTCTGGCTGTTACCCAGGCTGAAATGAGATGGTGCCATCATGGCTCACTGCAGCCTCGACCTCACGGACTCAAGTGATCTTCCCGTCTCAGCCTTCCAAGTAGTTGGGAGGTTTCCCAGGCTGGTCTCAAACTCATGGGCTAAAGGGATCCTCCTGCCTCAGCCTTCTAAAGTGCTGGGATTACAAGCATAAGCCACCAAACCAGATCAGCATTGTAAAGTTTAAAACAATGGCCAGTGCCAGAGCAAACACGAGAAAGGTAAACAACACTTAGTAAGCAAGGTGGAAACATGTATGTTATTTTCTTTTTACATTAAAAAAAAATTTTATTTCTTTTTGTTTTTTTTTTAGGGTCTCACTGTCGCCCAGGCTGGAGTGCAGTGGCATAATTATATCTCACTGTAACCTCCAACTCCTAGGCTCAAGTGATTCTTCTGCCTCAGCCTCCTCAGTAGCTGAGACTACAGGCATGCACCACCATGCACAGCTAATTAAAAAAAAATTTATTTTGTAGAAATGGGGTCTTGATAAGTTGCCCAGGCTGGTCTCAAATTCCTGAGCTCAGACAATCCTTCTGCCTTGGCCTCTTAAAGCTGGGATTATAGCTGTGAGCCACTGTTCCCATCCCAATGTATGTAATATATTCTTACAGCTTAGCCAGAGAGGCTGTATAATGTGAGTCAAAAATTAGATAAAATCAAGATGTTGGCAGGGTAAAAAAAAATTAGAGCTGATCAGAGCATGAGAAGAGGGCAAAGCAAATGGAGATGGTGGTGAGGGACCTTCAGAAGCTGAGGGGCTCACAGACTAGCATTACCTCTTCATTCTTTTCTCCTTCAAAAATTCAAAGATGAACAATTTTTTTTCTCTGAGCAAATTATCCCATTTAAACATTCATGAATTAACCACATTAACCTACTTTCAATGCAAAGAAGAAAAATGGTTTCTGTCTCATACATTTCAGCTGTCTTGTCAGTGGGTTGTCAAGTTGAAGGATTTCTTTTACATTCCTATGAATCCCTTATTCTCTATGAAAGAAACTTTACTTCAAAATGGAAAGTAGGTTTGGGTTCATCTCTGACTTTTGACTCACATTATACAACCTCTGTGGTTAAGCTGTGGGAATGTATAAAATTCCTGTCAGCCATTGCTGGGGCTTCAGAGCATGACTGGGTAGTGCCCAGGTGGGCAGAGCACTGTCTGATAATCTTTGCTCCCTAATAACTGAAATCCAGAATAGATGATATTCTCCATTCATTCAAAATGTCTGTCCTGTGCTTCATGCAGAGGATACAAACAGAAGAACACTTGGTCCCTGTCTTCAGGGCATTCACAGGCTTGTCAGTCCGGGCATTAGAGAGGATAAAAAATGAACCAAGCAATAATCAATGGGAAAAAGCTGTTTCATGCCTTAACATGACATAAATATAAAAACCATGCAGGGAACAACAGATGAAAAAAAAACACAAAGGCTACAATAAATGCCAGTGACAAAAACAAAGGCACTGTTCAGTTCTACTTAACAGCAGACAGATTTAGGAATCAAACCCTGACACATTTTACGGTTCTAGGTCTACTGTTTAAAAAATCCAAAAAATGTTATCCAAGTCTGAATACATTAACGAGACACTGTAAAAGCTTTTAGCTGTAAGGTATTATTACTGTGTCAGTCAGAGTCCTTGAAGAAAACAGAAGACACATTTAAACTGGGATTACTTAAGGAGAGTTTAATAAAGGGAATGTTTACAGAGGTGTGGACGAGGTGTAGGAGACCATGAATAGTGCAGTTCCCCAGGGCTAGTAGCAGTGGGGCCCCATTATTGCTCTAAGTCTAAAGGGTGAAGGGTGGGGGAACCAGGAGACAGAGGGGCCTGTCTGACAGAAACGAAAAGCGAAGACTGCCCCCCCTCACCTCCTTTATGTAACTAGACCAGCTGGAAGTAACCCTACAGGGAGGGATTGCACTGCTACACCCTCAGATCTCCTGCTGGGCTCCCCATTGCTGGACCCACTGTAACCAGAAGACAAGGGAGCCAGCTCACCCAGTCTATAGTGGTCAGCTTCCCAGAGCACAGAGGACAGTGGAGAAGGGTAGAGAGCATCTGGAGGGGTGAATGGAAGATGTCCAGAACCAGGCTGGGCATGGTGGCTCGTGCCTGAAATCCCAGCACTTTCAGAGGTCAAGGCGGGTGGATCACCTGAGGTCAGGAGTTCGAGACAAGGCTGGACAACACAGTGAAACCCCGTCTCTACTAAAAATACAAAAACTAGCTGGGTATGGTGGTGTGCACCTGTAGTCCCAGCTACTTGGGAGGCTGAGGCACAAGAAATCACTTAAACCCGGGAGGCAGAGGTTGCAGTGAACTGAGATTGTGCCACTGCACTCAGGCCTGGGTGACAGGGTGAGACTCCTTCTGAAAAAAAGATGCCCAGAACAACTAAGTGACCAAGAATCTGACAGTCAAGTGTTCGCAAAGACCTTTGCAACACCTTCCCAGTCAATATTTGACAACTCTTAGAACTGGTAATTTAACGGTTACTGAATGTGGATAACAAAACCTTAACAGCACACCCACCAAAAATCTTGCTATTTATTAGGAACACATTTTTCAAGTTAGTAAGGCAGTGTAAGTTGAAGAAGAAAATTCTGCATGCCAAAAAGTACTCTTCTGTGTTTTTTCAAAACAGAATATAAATACGCACACCCCCCATACAAAAAAACCCCAGACAGGATACATGAACATTTTCTGATATTAACAATAAACAGAAAGCCATCCTGAACTTGTTTTTTGGTGGCATACGATCAATCACAAAGACCGAGAAGGCTATACTAAGAAACAAAGGCTATTCTTAAATAACGCACCCTCTGCTAATTGTGAAGGGTAAACTGTGAATTTATCTTCATAAGCCTTCACCTTCTCTTCCAGCAATCCCCCTTCTCTTTCCTACATGAATGTTTTTCTAAATTAGAACTTATCTCTTATGGCTTTTTGGGGGAGGTGAACATTTTTCCTGACCCATCCATTCTCATTCTCATACTTTTTTTTTTTTTTTTTTTTGAGACTGAGTCTCGCTCTGTCACCTAGGCTGGAGTGCAGATGCACGATCTTGGCTCACTGCAACCTCCATTTCCTGGGTTCAATCCATTATCCTGCCTCAGCCTCCTGAGTAGCTGAGATTACAGGCACACGCCACCACACCCAGGTAATTTTTGTATTTTTAGTTGAGACGGGGTTTCACCATGTTGGCCAGGCTGGTCTCAAGTGATCTGCCCGCCTCAGCCTCCCAAAGTGCTGGGATTACAGGCGTTAGCCACAGCGCCCGGCCCTGACGCACTCATTCAACATGGATTTTCTATATAAAAAGATTTGGTCCTGAATTCGTGGAAGAGCCCGTTTTCTGCACTAGAGGGACTATTTCTTCCTTAATATGCTTTCTGGCACCATAGCACAGACTCGAACATCATCTGACTTCTTTGCACAGCCAAGAAGGTGTGCTGGAGTCTGTTTCTCACACTTGGCTTCTGTCCCCACAACTTACGGGTAGACGTGGAGGCAGAAGGTTCAGGAGCATTTCTCCACCAGAGTCAGTGTACAGGAGGAAGAATATCTTAGCAGATCAAGTTGGCTGTCTACTTTGAAAGCTGGGTAAAGCATCGTGCCCAGTAATATAATCCTTGTGTACAAGATACAAGAGAAAAGCTATTCTGCTACCCCAGTGCAATGCCAGGGGACTGGTAAATAAATTAGGGCAATGCTGGTAGAACACTCTCTGACCTGGCTTTGCGTCCTGGCTCAGCCACTAATTGTGTGCCTAGAGCCAGAGTTTTCACATCTCTAAAATACAGTTAATAATAATACTTACCGGCCGGGCACGGTGGCTCACGCCTGTAATCCCTGCACTTTGGGAGGCCGAGGCGGGCGGATCACGAGGTCAGGAGATCGAGACCATCCTGGCTAACATGGTGAAACCCCGTCTCTACTAAAAATACAAAAAAATTAGCCGGGCATGGTAGCGGGTGCCTGTAGTCCCAGCTGCCTCCGGAAATGAGGCAGGAGAATGGCGTGAACCCAGGAGGCGGAGCTTGCAGTGAGCTGAGATGGCGCCACTGCACTCCAGCCTGGGCGAGAGCGAGACTCCGTCTCAAAAAAAAAAAAAAAATAATAATAATACTTAACCACCTCAGGTGGTTGTGAATTTCTTTCTAGACTGCTGCAGTATTATCCAAACCACAATCCTAACCCTAATCCCAACTAGACCAATGTATCTGAAACACAAATCTGATAATATCATTACCCTGCTTAAAATATTTTAACCATTTCCCACTGTTTTATTTTATTTTATTTTTTTAATGAGACAGGGTCTCATTCTGTCTCCCCAGGCTGGAGGGCAGTGGCATAATCACAGCTTACAGCTCACTGCAGCTTTGACTTCCTTGGCTCAAAAAATCCTCCCACCTCAGCCTCCTGAGTGTTTGGGACCACAGGTACACACCACCACACAGCTAACTTTTCTTTTGGGTGAGGGTCTGCCTATGTTGCTCAGGCTGGTCTTGAGATCCTTGGGCTCAAGACCCCCTGGTCTTAGAATGAAGACTCACATCTCTGATACGGCCTTCAAGTCCTTGAAGCCTGGCATCACCTCCCATCATTATTTTAATACATTCTTACTCTAGGCTCTAAGCCACAGTGGCCTTCGTTTAGTTCTAATTTTTTGTTGTTGTTGTTGAGACAGAGTTTTGCTCTTGTCGCCTAGGCTGGAGTACAGTGGTGCGATCTTGGCTCACTGCAACCTCCACCTCCCAGGTTCAAGCAATTTTCCTGCCTCAGCCTTCTGAGTAGCTGGGATTACAGGCATCTGCCACCATGCCCAGGTAATTTTTGTGCCCAGGTAATTTTTTTAAATCCAGGTGGGCCTAAGCAGCCCAGGACTTGTCTGGAGGCTCCGATGTTGGGAATCCAGGACCCTTCTGCCTTGTTGGGCTCCCTAGCATGCTTTGGGAGAATGCTCTGCCACATCCACATTCCAGACAGAGGAAGGAAGAAAGAGAAAATGGAGGAAACAGCTGCTCCTTATAAGAGCATGACCCAGGAATTGCACTCATTACTTTTACTCAGCTTTTACTGATCAGAACTTGGTCACGTGCTCACTTCTGTAGCACATATACTAAAATTGGAACCATACGGAGAAGATTAGCTACAGCCCCAGCGCAAGGATGACATGCAAATTTGTGAAGTGGTCCATATGAAGGAAGGAAGGAAGGAGGGAGGGAGAAAAAGAAAGAAAGAAAAAAAGAAAGAGAGAGAGAAAGAAAGAAGAAAAGGGGAAAGAAAAGGAGAAAGAAAGAAAGAAAAGGAGAAAGAAACAAGGAAAGAAAAAGAATGAACGAATGAATGAACTTGGTCATGTGGCTACACTCAGCTGTAAGGGAGGCTCAGAAAAGTAGCCTTTATTTTAGCTGCCTTGGGCATAGCTGTGTACCTGGAGCTCTGTTATTGTAGATAGAGTGAGTGGATATGAGGACACCTAGTGGTCCCTGGAGCAGAACGCCCAGCTTAGATTAATTAGTGTGATTATTGATTAATAGCTATCTACCCCCAGTAGACTGTATCTCCACAGGAGCAGGAACCGTATGTGTTTTTGCTCACCATTGTATCCTTACCATCTATGCCGGTGCCTGGTACACAGTAGGATCTTAATAAATATTTGTTGAATACATGAGTGAATGGATCAGGTCCCTCCCTCTTGCTATCCCTGTCATGCTTGACACTCCAGCCAGACCACACCACTTGTGATTGTCTAGCAATGTATTTATTATCAATTAAAAAGAAATCACTGCTAATCCGGTAAACAAACATAGTCATCTCCCTGTTGCTTACATTTCTTTGCTGAGTTTTCAGGTGATACACATTTTCACGTCTTTATTTATACTTCTCATTTTGAGATTAGACATGATAGCATGTCAGTTCTGGTAACATCACCTGAGGTACATGAAGAGGTTGATGTGGCTGATTTCAGTCAAAAAATAAGGGCAAAAGGAAAAAAAGTGCGAAAAGAAAAAAGCAAACAAACAAAAAGGGCCAAGTTAGACAGCACACCCAGGGACTTGCTTGCTGAGGAGTGAAATAGATACTTGAATTAGGGCATTCATGCAATTCTACAAGAGTGCTGTTTCTCAAACCTTAGCCTTCCATGAGAGTTGGGAAGCAAAGAGTTAAATGTTATAATCTCTGTTTAGAATCTAGAAGGATGGTATTTTAAGTTGCTAATTAATGGAATATCCATGAGTTGCAGCTGTCAATAGAGATTAATATTGTATTGATCAATTAATAAGTTTAATTTAGACTTGGTGGAGCCCGGCATCGTGGTGTGCATCTGTAGTCCCAGCTACTCTGCTGTCTGAGGCAGGAGGATGGCTTGAGCCCAGGAATTTGAGACTGCAGTGAGCTATGATTGCACCACTGAACTCCAGCCTGGGCAACAGAGCAAGACTCTATCTTTTAAATAAATACATAAATAAATGCAATTAAATAATTAAGTATGACCGGGCATGGTGGTTCACGCCTGTAATGCCAGCACTTTGGGAGGCTGAGGCAGATGGATCACCTGAGGTCAGGAGCTGGAGACCAGCCTGGCCAACATGGTGAAACCCCATCTCTACTAAAAAACAAAAATTAGATGGGCATGGTGATGGGCACCTGTAATCCTGGCTACTCAGGAAGCTGAGGCACAAGAATTGCTTGAACAGGTGAGGCAGAGGTTGCAGTGAGCTGAGATAGCACCACTGTACTTCAGCCTGGGTAACAGAGCGAGACTCTATCTCAATTAAAAAAAAAAGTTAAAATAAATCAAGTATGAATTAAAATATTAAAAAAAAAGACTTGGTGTGAATGATGGCCACTTCACCCATAACACATACCCACCCGCCCACTCCACCATCCGTCACCGGGTACAGATGTTTTGCTTATCATTATCATATTGTAATAATAAGAATATAAAATAATATATTTAATATGGACACTCTTAATGAAGCCATATGAAAAATGGAAGTAGTATGTGAAAGTGGTGGGCTTTCAATTTTATTATTGTTATTTTAACTTTCTTCTTTAACGTTGTTTTCATATTGTTGCTAATTAAATGAAATTATAGCACTATTACCATCACCAAAACATAATTACCACCACCAATCCTGTTAGCAATGCTCTTTTAAACGTTATCTAAGACTCGGCTGGGCACGAGGGCTCATGCCTGTAATCCCAGTACTTTGGGAGGCCGAGGCGGGTGGATCACGAGGTCAGGAGTTTGAGACCAGCCTGACCAACATGGTGAAGCCCTGTCTGTACTAAAAATACAAAAATTAGCCAGGCGTGGTGGCACGCACCTGTAATCCCAGCTACTCAGGAGGCTGAGGCAGGAGAATCGCTTGAACCCAGGAGGTGGAGGTTTCAGTGAGCTGAGATCGTGCCACTGCACTCCAGCCTGAGCGACAGAGTGAGACTCTGTCTCAAAAAAAAAAAAAAAAAATTATCTAAGACCCATGAGATACTATTAGTAATAGAGGAAAGAAGATGGGGTTGTTCTAAACATAAGGACGAATGTGGCCAATGGGCAGAAGACACATTCTCCTGTATAAGATTCATTTATAATTCTCAGAGCCAAGAGAGGAAGCAGTAATTCAAAGCAAGGGAAGTGAAGAGCTTCTGTTTCCTTAGTGTTCATGAGCCAGCCTGATCTGGATATAACTGCTAATGAGAACAACATGCTTTCAGGCAAAAAGTACACACCAGGCTTTGGTGTGCACATAACCAAGGATTAGTGCTCGAGAATTCAGTTGTTTTGCTCTTGGTGTAACTTGGACATGAGATAAAAGACTGAGAGTAACTTCTTAAATTGTCCAGTGACTGCTCAGAAATGCATTTGACTGTAGGTAGGTTCTCCAATCCACATGTACTTCTTAGTAATTATCTTAGTAATTCATGCTTCTCTCTCATGATGCTGAAATTTTTAGCAGGTACCATGGACTGAATGTACCCCCAAATTCATTTGTGTGGCTTCCCCCAAAATTCCTGTGTTGCAATCCTAATCCCCACTGTGATGGTATTAGGTGGCGGGGTCTTGGGGGAGGTAATGAAGTCGTGAGGGTGGAGCCTTTATGAATGGGATTAGTGCCTTATAAAAGAGACCTCAGAGAGTGCCCTTCCCTTTCCAACATGTGAGGACATAGTGAAAAGTTGGCTGTCTATGAACGAGGTAGTCGGCCTTCAACAGACACCGAATTTGCTGATGCCTTGATCTTGGATTTCCTAGCTCCAGAATTGGGAGAAATAAATATTTGTTGCTTGAGCTGCCCAGTCTATGGTATCCTATTATAGCAGTTCATATATACTAAGACAGTGGGGTTCAATTTTACTCCTTAATTCAAATTATTGAAGTTTCAAGTTCAACTCCTGTATGAGTAAAATTTATTCCTATACATGTTTAGTGCAGCTGTGTAAGTAAAATTTATTCCTACAGATGTTTAGTGCAGCTGAAGGTGTAAAACAAGAAAAAAGAAAGGAAAAATAAAAGAAAAAGAAAAATACTTGGCAATATTGTTCATGAGAGAAGAGGTTATTTTGGAGAAGGGAAGGAGGTTTTGGTGGATGGAAGGTTTTTGCCAGTAGAAGGGGACTGTGTATGTCAGCACGTGCCATGAGTGTGCATGTGGGAGGCCCACAGGGGCTGGTGGGAGTGCTAGACAACAGGGGCTAAGAAAAGAAAGTAGAAGTGTGACATAACTGCCTCCGTCACAGTTTCATTTAGGGTGCCAGGCAACCCTGTGTGCACGCAGATACTTGGAAGAAGGGCTGTAACCTTTAGCTTCCCCCACTTTAGCCCGTTGGCTTTGTCTAGGCTGGTCTGTTTCTGACTCTTCCTTTCCTCATCTAATATAGACCTACTCTTCTTTTATTGGAAGTAGGAAGAGGAAAAATAGACAAAGGAAGAGAAAAATACTAGATTAAGGCTCAGATATTATAGGCATCAGATATTATAGGAAACTGGAGACTCCTTTTGGGACAGAGTTGTAGCAGCAAGCCCAACTATAGAAGAAGGGAACTGTGGCCTGTTGGTGGCATGGTGACCAGAGATTTTGGTGTTGGTAAGCTAGTGGCAGGAGCTCTAGCCATACCTAGGAAGTAAGGTATATGTGAGTGATGGGAACTTGATTCAGGGGATGATGCTTAATTCCAGCACATCAATTGCATACATTAGAGGGACTGCAAATTCAGATCTAAGGGGACCAGATAGAGTAGGATGGATAATAGCTGGATAGTAAGGAGGGGTATGAATGTGGTGAATAGAAGAACACACACAGAGTTTACATTTACCATGTGGGAATATTGAACCAATGCTATCAGATCTTCTGATTTTTCAAAAGATGGGGTAAATTAGATTTTTATGTGAAAATTTAATCATAAAATGTTGGCAATTGATTTTAAAAGTTTAACAGCACCATGTGGGACATTATTGTACCTGCCAAGCAACCCTTGCACATCCCACGGCCCCTGAAACTCCACATGTCAAAAATGGAACTCCATCTGTAGTCCCTATTTCAGCAAGTGGTGCCACAGACTGCCAGGAACCCAAGCTAGGAAGGTGGGCATGAGCCCTGACTCCTCCTCTACTCTACTCCTTATTTTTGATACATGACTTCGCCATGTGGATTTAGCCTCCTGAAATCTCTGTCTCTTATATTTGTCCCCTTTTTTTATTCCTACTCTCAATGTCTTTTAGATTTTCACAATTTCTTTGCTGATCTAACCCATATCTCAGTCACTTCTCACTCATTTCTAATCCTTTAGTGACCTGTCTAAAATAAAAATTGAAGCAAGTCATTGCATTGAAGCCCTACCTTCTAAATTCCCATCTTCCCCCACTCCCTATAGAATAAAATCAGTGTGATTTAGCATGTTTAGCTCCATATACTGACTTCTGCCTGCAACTTCAGCCTCATTCCTTGCAGTGCCTTCCTCCTTGTCTGTGCTTCAGATACTGAATCATCCACAGCTCCTCTAGGGGTCAGGCTGTTTCATTACTCTCTATCTTTACTCTCATTGCTCTTCTTACCTAGAATGAATACCCTTTCCTTTCTGTATTAGGATGTGTTCAGTTGTAAGTAACACAAACCCCAACTCAAATGGACTTAACTAATGCTACGATTTGAATGTGTCTGCCAAATTTCATGTGTTGGAAACTTAATCTCAGAATTCATAGGTTGATTGGAGGTAAGCCTTTTGGGAGGAGTGTAGAATTAAATAAGGATGTCAGGTTAAGACCCCCATGATGAGACTGGTGGCTTTGGAAGAGGAAGAGAGCTCTGATTTGACATGCATGGACTTTCCCTCTTGCCATGTGATGTCTTCCGCCATTTTATGATGCAGCAAGAAGGCCCTCACCAGATGCTGGTGCTGTGCTTTCGGACTGTCCAGAATTGTGACTTTGGACTGTCCAGAATTGTGAGCTAAATAAACTTCTTATTTATTTATTTAGACCAGGTCTTGTTCTGTCATCCAGGCTAGAGTGCAGTGCTGTGAACAGGGCTCTCTGCAGCCTCAACATTCTGGGCTCAAGTGATTCTCCCATCTCAGGCTCCTGAGTAGCTGGGACCACAGGTGTGTGCCACCGTGCCCAACTATTTACAAGATGTTTTGTAGAAATGGGGTCTCACCACATTGATCAGGCTAGTCTCAAACTCCTGGGCTCAAGCAGTCCTCCCACCTCAAGCCTTCCAAAGTACTGATATTACAGGCATGAGCAACTGTGCTTGGCCAACTTCTTTTTAAATAAATTACCCAGTCAGTAGTACTCAGTTATAGTAGCAGAAAACGGACTAAGGAGACTTATTATCTTATGTAAGTGGTAGGGCAGGCTTCAGGGTTGGTCTGATTCGGCGACTCAGTGATGTCACCTGGAACCGAGATTCCTCATTTTCTTTTTTTTTTTCCTTCCCTTCCTTCCTTCCTTCCTTCCTTCCTTCCTTCCTTCCTTCCTTCCTTCCTTCCTTCCGTCCCTCCCGCCCTCCTTCCTTCCCTCTCTCCCTCTCTCCTTCCTTCCTTCCTTTCTTTCTTCTTCCTTCCTTTCTTTCTTCTTTCTTTCTTTCTTTCTTTCTTTCTTTCTTTCTTTCTTTCTTTCTTTCTCTTTCTTTCTTTCTCTTTCTTTCTTTCTTTCTGCTTTTTCTTTCTTTCTTTCTCTCTCTCTGTCTCTCTCTCTTTCTTTCTTTCTTTCTCTCTCTCTGTCTCTCTTTCTTTCTTTCTCTTTCCTTTTCCTTCTTTCTTTCTTTCTTTTTATTTGAGATGGGGTTTCACTCTGTCAACTAGGCCGA
Organism: Hylobates moloch; assembly: GCF_009828535.3. Taxonomy (NCBI): domain Eukaryota; kingdom Metazoa; phylum Chordata; class Mammalia; order Primates; family Hylobatidae; genus Hylobates; species Hylobates moloch. The sequence continues at coordinate 54,434,891 of NW_026652284.1, forward strand.
GTGCAATGATGTGATCATGGCTCACCACAGCCTCAACCTCCTGGGGTCAAGTAATCCTCCCACCTCAGCCTCCTGAGTAGCTAGGACCACAGGCATGTGCCACCATGCCCAGCTAATTTTTAAAAAAATTGTTTTGTATGTTTCCCAGGCTGGTCTCTGAAGTTGGGACTATAAAAAAATCATGCACCACTCTATTTATAAAAAATGTTTGATGCAGGGTCTCATTCTGTTGCCTAGGCTGGAGTGCAGTGGCCTGATCATGACCTACTGCAGCCTTGACCTCCCCAGGCTCAGGTGATCCTCCCACCTCAGCCTCCTGAGTAGCTGGCACTACAGGCCAGCACAATCATGCCTGGCTAATTTTTCTACTTTGTCTAGAGATAGAGTTTTGCCATGTTGCCCAGGTTGGTCTCAAAATCCCTAGCTCAAGCAGTCTGCTCGCCTTAGCCTCCCAAAGTGCTGGGATTACAAGTGTGAGCCACCATACCTGGCCATCATGCATCATTCTTAAGGGCACAGATACTATGTCTGGCTGAATTTTTATGTCCTGTTTATACATAGATGGAAAAGCCTGTATGCTAATTATTTATTTATTTTTTTTTGAGACAGGGTCTCCCTCTGTCCCTCTGCATTTGAAGCTCACTAGTGCTAGTTAAAAATTGCATGACCTTGGGCAAGTTATTTAAGCTTTTTTCCTTGGTCCCTATCTGAAAGATGGTTATGATATTCAAAGTGCCAGTCATAAGGTTTTTGTGAAGTTTAAATCAATTGCTGTATGTAGAGCACTCAGGACATTATGTGGCACAAATGGGAGACACACTATGCATAGTAGACAGAATGGTCCCTCAAAGATACCCACATCCTAAGCCTAGAGTCTGTGAATATGTTATGTTACACAGCAAAAGGGACTTTGCAGTTATAATCAAGGTCATAGGTTTTAAGACAGGGAAGATCACTCTAGATCATCCAGGTGGCACAATCTAATTACATGATCCCTTAAGAGCAGAAGACTTTTGCTGGCTGGCAGCAAAAGTGATAGAGCAGAAAGAGAAGTCAGATTCCAAGCATGAGAAGCATTTGCGTCAGCACTGCCGGCCCTAAGATGTAGGAGGCCATGTGGCCATCTGCAAGGACTGGCCCCTTTTGGCTCTCTGAGCAGCATGATGGTGGTTGGCAAGAATAAGTGCTTTACAAAAAGCAGCAAAAATGAAGCCAAGAAGAAAGTGGTTGATAACATTTTCTAAGAAGATTGGTACAATGTGAAAGCACCAGCTATGTTCAATGTAAGAAATATCGGTAGAACGAGTCCCAGGGATACGAGGAACCAAAACTGCATCTGTTGGCCTCAAGGGTTGTGATATTGAGGTAAGCCTTGCTGAGTTGGAGAATGATGAAGCTGCATTTAGAAAATTCAAACTAATTACTGAGAATGTTCAGGGCAAAAACCACCTGCCCAGCTTTCATGGCATGAATCTTATCCATGACAAAATATTTTCCACGGTAGTTCATGACTGAAGCTCATGTTGATGTTCAGGCTACCTGTGGTTATTTGCTTCATTTGTTCTGTGTTGAGCTAGCAATCGGTTTGCATTATGCTTATGCTCAGCACCAACAGGTCTGACAAATGCAGAAGAAGATGATGGAAATCATGATCCCAGAGGTGCAGACAGATGTCTTAAAAGAGACAATCAATAAATTGATTTTAGACAGCACTAGCAAGACATGGAAAGCCTTGCCAGTCTAGTTACCCTGTCCATGAGGTCTTCATTAGAAAAGTAAACATGCTAAAAAAGCCCAAGTTTGAATTGAGAAAACTCAGGGAGCTTCATGGTGAAGGGAGCAGTTATGGAAAAGCTACTGGGGATGAGACAGGTGGGAGAGTTGAACGAGCAGATAGATATGAGCCACCAGTTCAAGAACCTGTTTAATATTCAGACTTTTAACGGTGACAAAAGCCTTGCTTGTTGTGTGTGAGGAGGAGAACTGGAGAGAGTCCCCTAGGAGCTAAAGGCAACACTGGCTGGCAGGCAGTGAGGAAACAGGGGCCTGAATAAGTTTGGAAGTGGATTTTCCCCCTAAGCCTTCCAGGGAAGACTCCAGGCAGGTGGACAACTTGATTTTGTCCTTGTAAGACTCTGAGTGTGGAACTAGTTGAGCTCACTGGATTTCTGACCCCATAGAACTGCAAGGTAATAAGTCTGTGTTGTTTTAAGCTGCTAGTTTTGTGGTAACTTGTTATGGCAGCGACAGACAACTAAGTTATCATGTAAGCATTAGCATTATATAGTAGCATCAGCATCACTTCCATTTGGCCCAAGCACAGACTCCTAGCTAACAAAAATGGCAGGGATCAAAAGGAGAGAGTTTGTATGCAGAAAAGCTATCTTGGAAAACACATGATGTAGTTTCGGCTTCTTGAAGATTAAATCACACTCTCCATACAGAGAGTGATTTCACGTAGCGCACCTTTCCCCTTGCAACACTAAAGAATTGAACATGCATATCTCCTCATCAGTTCCCATTTTCTAAGGCTATGTTGGGAAACGCTCCTATGTTTGATGGCCTCAAAAGAAGCCTGCAGGCTTTTAAAACTTTTGGGATTTTACTGTTGAGTACTCTGGGGATTACGATACCTTAACACAAATGGCAAACATATAGAGATTACAAAGTTTAGAAAATATCATAATGTTCTTATAAATGTTAACTTAACTTGTATTGGATCATCCTCAGAAGGTAACTGGAAGGTCATTTAAATTTGATTCTTTTATCACTTTTAGAAAAAGAATATGCTGACTCCCTTATTCTAAGACAGCTCTCAGAGGCTTTTCAAACAGAGCCATGTCTCATGTAGGTGACTCACATTTCTGAGGAACTCTGGAACAGGCCCAATTTCACTGTCCCCTGCCACACAGAAATCATGATTGTTGGGGCATATCTTCACACTCCCACCTAGGTTTCTCTTATCCTGCTAAGGCTTCCTTTAGGTCATTGATATGGATTAGTTTTAATTTGAGTGGTCTGAACTCACTAAAATGGTGACTCGGTGGCCAGGCTCACACCTGCAATTTTACTCTAACAGCTTAATTCCCTTACCTTACATTTTATTCTCTGTTAAAGTAATCCAGGGCATGAGGTGTTAGCATAAGTTATGCTTCAGTATAAAAATGTGGAATGGAAAAGGGCAGTGAACATCTGTGGAGTAGCAAAGGGCTCCAGCTAGAGGTGAAAGCATGCATTCACTTTCTGGGATCCAGCCTACCGTGATTACCTTCTTAGGCCATCAATACTTCGTGAGCCTAAAGGCAGCTAGTAGTCCTGTTTGAAGAGAATACTTCTCCAGGTCTAGACTTGAACAAATATGCCTGGGAGACTCTTATGACTCTAGCGTATTAGATAGATGTTCCAAGAAACACTAGGACAGCTTTTCTTTTGATTTCTTGTAAGGGTGAAAAAAAAAACTAAAATATTACAACACAGATTATGCTGAACACATTCCCATTATCTTCCAGAGTGGTCCATTAAAATGAATTTCCATTTTATTTTCTTCATGATAGTTTTAATTATATTAAGCTGATCCAGAGGAAACTTCTGGGTTATAACTTTAATTTCTACCTTAAACCTAAACTTTCTGCTACTCATGAACTTTAGCTTTTGAAAATATCATCCATTGCAAAATCTTTATAGAGAAAAATTTAAGTTTACTAGAGAATGTATTAGTCAGGGTTCTCCAGAGAAACAGAAGCAAAAGGATACTTATATATCTACACCTATCTATCTATCTAGAAAGATTTTTTTTTTTTTTTGGATGGAGTCTTGCTTTGTCACCCGAGCTGGGAGGCAGTGGCGCGATCTCGGCTCACTGCAACCTCCACCTCCTGGTTTCTAGCGATTCTCCTGCCTCAGCCTCCAGAGTAGCTGGGATTAAAGGCATGTGACATGATGCTCGGCTAATTCTTGTATTTTAAGTAGAGATGGGGTTTCATCATTTTGGCCGGGCTGGTCTTGAACTCCTGACCTCAGGAGATCCACCCACTTCAGCTTTCCAAAGTGCTGGGATTACAGGCATGAGCTACCGTGCCCGGCTGAAAGAGACTTATTATAAGATATTGGCTCATGCAATTATACAGAATGAGAAGTCCCACAGTTTGCTGTCTGCAAGCTGGAGACCTAGGAAAAGCCAGTGACATAGGTCAAGGCCTGAGAATCAGGAGTGCCAAGGGCAGGAATTGATGTTTCAGCTCAAGCAGTCAAGCAGAGAGAGGATAATCCAAACTTCCTCCACCTTCTTGTTTTATTTAGGCCTTCCACGGATTGAATGATGTTCACCCACATTGGGGAAGGCCATCATCTTTACTCAGTCCACCAATTTGAGTACTAACCTCTTCTGGAAACACCCTCATAGACACACCCAGCAATAGTGTTTAATCAGATATCTGGGCATCCTGTGGCCCAGACAAATTGGTACATAAAATTAACTATCACCAAGGATATGAAAGAACAGCTGAAGAAATGAAGAAATCTAACATATTTATGGAAGCAAATGCTTGATAGAAAGATGTGAATTCTCCATAAATTAAATTATGAATTTAATGCAGTTCTAATCAAAATCCCAACATTATTGTGTGGAACTTAACAAACAGATTCTAAGAACTTCTAGCCAAGACATTCTAAAAAAGAAGCAGGAGGTGGGGATTTCTCTATCAGATATAAAGACATTTTTAAAAAGTTATATAAATAAAACTGTACTATTGACACAGAATAGATAATTAGATCTGGGAACAGATTCTATTTATAGGAACTTTCCATATACCAGTTGGAAAAGGGTAAATTCAATAAATGGCATTGCCAAAATTCACCTTCCTTATGGAAAAAAATAAAATGAAATGTCTAATTCACATTTTTTAGTAGTTAAATTTCCAAAAAAGTTAAACTTCAAACGGATTAAAGGTCTAACTGTGAAAAGCAAAACTTCAAAACTATTATAAGAAAATCTACTTAAAACTATTAGGAGAACAGCTTTATGATCTCAGGGCAAAATATTAGGCAAACAAGACACAAACAACAAAAGTATGAAATAAAAAAAGAGATACATTTTGTTACATCAAAAACTTCAAACTTTGCCTGGGCACAGTGGCTCAGGCCTGTAATCCCAGCACTTTGGGAGGCTGAGGCAGGTGGATTACTTGAGCTCAGGAGTTTGAGACCAGCCTGGGCAACGTGGTGAAACCTTGTCTCTACTAAAAATACAAAAATTAGCTGTGCATGGTGATGTGCACGAGTGGTCCCAGCTACTCAGGGGGCTGAGGTGAGCCCAGGAAGCAGAGGTTGCAGTGAGCCAGGATCATGCCACTGCACTCCACCCTGGGGGAGAGAGCCAGACCTTGTCTCAAACAACAACACCACCACCACCACCAACAACAACAACAACGAAAAACTTCCAACTTTTATTGTCAAAAGAAAAAAATACCATTAACAAAGGTAAAAGTTAAGTGTCTGGCCGGGCACGGTGGCTCACGCCTGTAATCACAGCACTTTGGGAGGCCAAGACGGGCGGATCACGAGGTCAGGAGATTGAGACCATCCTGGCTAACATGGTGAAACCCCGTCTCTACTAAAAATACAAAAAATTAGCCGGGCGTGGTGGCGGGCGCCTGTAGTCCCAGCTACTCCGGAGGCTGAGGCAGGAGAATGGCGTGAACCCAGGAGGCGGAGCTTGCAGTGAGCCGAGATCGCGCCACTGCACTCTGGCCTGAGCGAAAGAGCAAGACTCCGTCTCAAAAAAAAAAAAAAAAAAGTTAAGTGTCTGAGAGGTGTTTTCAGTTATAACAAACTATTGATATCCAGAAAATATTTTCTTAAAATTTTATAAATCAATTAGCAAAGTTAAAAAAATCTAATGGGATAGGCAATAGGCCATTCTTAGCCTTCAGGTCTTGGAGCCCTGACTTTCAGTCAGGGTAATTATATCACAACACTTTTCACTCTTAAATCATTTTTCCTTGTTGAACACCTAGACAGTAAGCTCCTAGAAAGGAGGAAACAAGTCTGAGGTGTTTTTTTCTCTCCACTTTTGAGTCTCAGTTTCTTGCACATAATAAGTGTTCGATAAATATATGTCGTAAGACTGATGGAGTAAATGAATAAACCTGAGTCCCTCCTTGACCCTTGTGTACTGCACAGGCATAGCCTCATCTTTGCTGTGCAAATCTAGGGGGTGGGTGTTGGAATTCACAACCAAATTCATTTCAGGTAGTAAGCTGAGGGGTAGTCTGGTCACTCCTTGCCCTCAGGTTTTCTCCTGTAGCCTAGGAGATTATGTTTCCTCAGGAGAAGTAAACTGATCTATTTATTTAACACTTGGGGGTAGTTCCAGGCCCACGTGGTCCTTCCAAACCTCTTTCTGGTAATCCTAATCCAGTTTTCCAGTTGCTGTGGCAGGTTCCGAGCTTTGTTATTTGCTATCAAAAATACCATCCCTACTCAACAATGACAAAATGTTGAGCATTTCTATATCTTTGTGTCCTGGAGAATGGAACCTCTGTTTGTGTTTAGAGATATAATGCTATGTATTTTTTCTACTGCTTATAGGATGAAGGTCAAATTCCTTGGCATGCCAAATCAAGCCCTTCAAGGATCTGGTCTGCTCCCTTCTCTAGGCTCCTGTGCCACTTGATCGCTGTTATAGACTGAATGTTTGTGTCCTTTCCCATTTTAAAATGTTGAAACTATAACCTCCAATGTGATGGTTTTAGGAGGTGGGGCCTTTGAGAGGTAATTAGGTCTTGAAGGCGGAGCCCTCATATGAATGGGATTAATGCCATTATAAGAAGAGACTTGTAGAGCTTGTTTCCTCTCTTTCTGCTCCCCAGCACACTGGAACAAAACAAGATGACTGTCTGCTTTGCAGAAAGACGGCTGTCACCAGACACCAGATGTTCACTTTGATCTTTGACTTCTCAGTCTCTAGAACTGAGAGAAATATGTTTCTTAACAGAAATGAATGTTCGGGGGATGGAGGAAGAAACAAGGAGATGGTTAAAGGGTACAAAGTTTCAGTTAGACAGCAGGAATAAGTGTGTGAGATCTGTTGCACAGCAGGGTGACTATGGTTAATTATAATGTATATTTCAAAGTTGCTAAGAGAGTAAATTTTTAATGTCTCACCACAAAAAGTGCTAAGTGGAATTTTTTTTTTTTTTTTTTTTTAAAGAGGTTATAGAATAATGGGCAGCGCAAGTCTATGTTTTGTTATTCAGCTAAAACCTTTTTTTTTTTTTTTTTTTTGAGGCAGAGTCTCTCTTTGTCGCCCAGGCTGGAGTGCAGTGGCGCAATCTCGGCTCACTGCAAGCTCCGCCTCCCGGGTTCACGCCATTCTCCTGCCTCAGCCTCTCCGAGTAGCTGGGACTACAGGCGCCCGCCACCACGCCCGGCTAATTTTTTTTGTATTTTTAGTAGAGACGGGGTTTCACCATGGTCTCGATCTCCTGACCTCGTGATCCACCCGCCTCGGCCTCCCAAAATGCTGGGATTACAAGCGTGAGCCACCGCACCCGGCCGCCCAGGTAAAACCTTAGTTGTGCATTTTCAACTTTTCTTGTATTGTCAAATTGCTCTCCAAAATGGTTGCCCCAATTTATACTAACACCAGCAAACCACAAAAGCTCTCATGTTCTACATCTTTGCTAACATTTAATATTGACAGAGCAATTCCTATGGGAAGGGTAGAGGGAGGGAGAGGATTTTTCTGTATGTATTTTGTTATTTATTCTTTAAACTTTTGGATTGAAGTACAGTGCAGACAGAAAAAAGCCCTCCAGTCAGACATGTACTTTTTGGTAAATTATTGCAAAACGAGCATGCCCATGTAACCACTACTCAAGCTAAGAACTGATACTTTTTGCCAATTTTATGGGTAACAAATGGTATCTCATTTTGCTTTTAATTTGTTTCCCTGATTTATAGCAAGGCTGAACATCCTATTTGACATTCAGATTTACTCTTTTGTAAATTAGTAACAGCAGGTAACATCTCTCGGATGTACTGGTGGCCAGGTACTCTTTCAGTATCTTTTTTTTCCTGCTAATTTTTATTTTTAGTTCTGGGGTACATGTGCAGGATGTGCAGGTTTATTACATAGATAAATGTGTGCTATAGTGGTTTGCTGCATCTATGAACCCATTCACCTATGTATTAAGCCCAGCATGCATTAACTATTTTTCGTAATGCTCTCCCTACCCCCACCCCAACCCCGGACAGGCCCCACTGTGTGTTGTTCTCCTCCCTGTGTCCACGTGTTCTCAATGTTCAGCTCCCACTTATAAGTGAGAACATGTGGTCTTTGGTTTTTTGTTCCTGCATTAGTTTGCTGAGGATAATGGCTTCCAGCTTCATCCATGTCCCTGCAAAGGACATGATCTCATTCCTTTTTATGGCTGCATAGTATTCCATGGTGTATATGTACCACATTTTCTTTATCCAGTCTGTTGTTGATGGGCATTTGGGTTGATTCCATGTCTTTTAGTATCTTTAGCTGTATCAACTCAATCTGTATCAATTCAATCCTCACAGTGGTCCTATGTGGTATGTTGCTAATATCCTTAGTTTACAGATGAGTAAAATGAGTTAGTCGCATGACTAGTCACTGGCCATAGTCATATGGTTAGTCAGTGTTGAAGCCAGAATTTGAATTTGGACAGTCTGGCTCAGATCTTGTGCCCTTAGTCACTATGCTATTAATGTACAACTTCCTGCATTAGTTATCTATAACAGCATAATACATTACCACTAAGCTTAGCAGCTCAATGCAGCAAAAATTTAACTCATAACTTCTGAGTATCAGAAATCTTGGAGTGTCTCAGCTATGTCATTCTGTATCAAGATCTCTCATAAAATTAAAGTCAAGATGTCAGCTGGGTCATCTGAAGCCTTGACTGGGGCATAGAATCTGCTTCCAAGATGGCTGACTCATATGGCTATTGGCTGAAGTCACATGGACCAACCCATAGGGCTGCTTGAGTGTCCTCATGACATAGTGGTTAGCTTACTCCAGTGTAAGTAATTCAAGAGTGTGCAAGGAGGAAGCCATGATTCCTTATATGACTTATTAGAAGTCACACATATTATCTTATTTCCATCTTATTCTACTTGTTCAAATTGTTACTAAATCCAGATCATACTCAAGGAGAGGAGAATTAGCTCTGCTTTTTGAAGGGAATATAGACAGAATTTGTTGACATTTTAAAAACCACCACCTATATATTGATGATCCCCTTATGTTTTAAAAAAATTTGTCCTGTGGTATTTTTTATATATTCTGGACAATCATTTTTGTTGGATATTTGAATAACAAATATTTTCTCCAAGCCTTTGGCAGTCCTGCTGAGATCGTGATTGGAATTGCAATAAATTTACATCTGTTCACCTAGAAGGAAACTAATACCTTTACAATATTAAGTTTTTCTATACATGATTACAATATATCTGTTTATTTAGATCTATGATGCACTTTATAAATTTTTATGATTTTCTTCATAAAGATCTTGTATATCTTTTGTAAAATTTGTTCCTAATTATTCTTAAAATTTATATTTTCCCACCTGTTTTGCTATAGTGTAAGAATGTAACAAATACTTGAACATTAAGTTTATGACCAGCCACTTTTGCTGTGCTCTTATTAAATTTTTGTCTTGTCAAATTTTGGATTGTTTATACAGTTAATTAGATTGACTGTAAATATTGGCAGTTTAATTTCATCCTCTCCAATCCTTGTGACCTTTTTTTTCTTTTTTGAGACGGAGTCTTGCTCTATCGCCCGGGCTGGAGTGCAGTGGCGCGATCTCGGCTCACTGCAAGCTCCGCCTCTCGGGTTCATGCCATTCTCCTGCCTCAGCCTCTCTGAGTAGCTGGGACTACAGGCACCTGCCACTACGCCCGGCTAACTTTATTGTATTTTTAGTAGAGACGGGGTTTCACCGTGGTCTCGATCTCCTGACTTCATGATCCGCCTGCCTCGGCCTCCCAAAGTGCTGGGATTACAAGCGTGAGCCACCGCGCCCGGCCAATATCCTTGTGACTTTTTTTCCCCTGTCATATTCTGTTGGTTGGTACTGCTAACACAATAATCCATATATTGCAGCTTAGGGAAAATAAGTATTTACTAAGAGAGATTCTTGCACAGCTGCATAAGAAGCCATTAAAATAATTTATAGTAGCCTTTGTTTCTAGTCAAAAAAAGGCAAAGACACAAACAAAAACCAAACAACCAAAAAACCAATATAAAACAAAAATCAAAACAAGAAACAAAAAGCTGATAATGATGACAATGTCCATTAACAAGAGAATGAATGACTACATTATGATACAGTCATTAAATGAAAAATTATACAGCAGTGAAAATGCATAAATAAACCTATATATGTAATATAGATTGGATATTTGTCCCTTCCAAATCTCATGTTAAAATGTAATCCCCAGTGTTGGAGGTAGGGCCTAGTGGGAGGTGTTTGAGTCATGGGAGGCAGATTCCTCATAAATGGCTTGGTGTCATCCTCATCCTTAAGAAAGTACTCACTCCATTAGATCACAAGAGAGCTGATTGTTTATTTTAAAAAATTGTTTATTTATTTTTTCACCAGCCGACTTTAAGATTCAGAGAGCTGGTATTTTAAAAATGCATGGCACCCCTTCCCCACTTTTGCTCCCTCTCTGGCCATGTCACACGTGAGCTCCCCTTCTCCTTCTACCAGTATTGGAAGCTCCCTGAAGCCTTCACCAGAAGCAGGTGGTGGTGCCAGGCTTCCTATACAGTCTGCAGAACTGGGAGCCCAATAAACCTCTTTTCTCTATAAATTACCCAGCCTCTGATATTCCTTTATAGCAATACAAAATAGACTGATATAATGTATCAACATGGGTAAGTCCCAAAAATGCAAAAAGTGAGAAAAATGTAAATCACAGAAGAATACACATAGTGTAATAACACTAATATGTTTAAAATATGAAGTAATATTGTACATTGTACACTCTACATAAGCTGTACATTAGTGTGAAGGATAAGAACTCATTAGGGATAGAGGTTTGGTGAAGAAAATGTTACTGGGGGTGTAAACCAAAAACAAAATTCTAAGCCCCCAACTGACTGAATGGACCCCTTGTGGTCCAAGCGAAACCTGAAAAACTGAATTTCCAACCGTGATGCCCAGCCATGACTTCAACTCTTTAGACAAAGCTTAACTCTTAATCAGTTGCTCATCAGAAAATCTTCGAATCCACCCATGACCTGTAAGATCCCACTTCTAGATGTTTCACCTTTCTGGGCCAAACCAATGTATACCTTACATGTAATGATTTATATCTTTGCCTGTAAATTCTGTCTCCTGAAAATGTATAAAACCAAGCTATAACCTGATTACTGCAGGCACACATTCTCAGGACCTTTTGAGACTGTTTCCCAGGTCGCAGTCACTCATATTGACTCAGAATAAACCTCTTTAAATATTTTATAGAGTTTAGTTCTTTTCATCAACAGGCTTCAGCTATATTTGCATTGTATTTCTTGTAGGTGTGTACATGAATTTTGGTTGTATTATTCTTATACCTTATTCTAAGACATCACATGAGGAAAAGAAACAAGAGTTTCACAAGTTGTAAAGTATTATGCAAACATGAGTAGTTGTTGAAGTACAAAGACTTATCCTGTGGGCTTTGTAGTGAGGTTATTTGAGTTCAAATTCTCGTGCTCCCCCACTTATTATATAAACTTGACCTGGCTCTGTAACTTCTCCATGCCTTGGTTTCCTCATCTGTAAATGAAAATTACTAACGTTACTTATCCATTAGGACAACTGAGATGATAAAGACAGAGTGTATATAAATCACTTAACCCAGTTAGCATTGAATTACAGTAGCTATTAAGACAATCTTCACAACTGAGACAGAAACACATTTCTGAGGCATTTAAATTAAGAGGGAACATTCTGCCATACTCTGGGAATGGAGGAATGCTCTTGGAGTTGAATGCAAGCCCCTGAATTATATTGGTGAGTACAAAGGTGAAATTGTTGACATGTTATACATGGCATACTTTGGACGTGCAGGACAATTCAAACCTATCTGGACATTCTATGTCTTTATTTGCTAAATCTGGCAACCTTGTATGTGAGGGAAGGGTACCATCTTAGTCTGGGTTGCTATAACAAAATACCTTAGACTGGATAATTTATAAATAATAGACATTTATTTCTCATAGTTCTGGAGGCTGGGAAGTCCAAGACCAGTGCACCAGCAGATTCAGTTTCTGGTGAGGGCTCACTTTCGGCTTCATAGATGGCACCTCTTGCTGTGTCCTCATATGGCAGAAGGGGTAGTGGTAGAAGAGACCAGCAGAATCCCTCCAGTCTTTTTATAAGTACACTAATCACATTCATAAGGATGGAGTCCTCATGACCTACTCACCTCCTGAAGGCCCCACATCTTAAGAGTTTTGCACTGAAGTTTAAGTTTCAACATGAATTTTGGAGGGACACAAATACTCAAATCATAGCTGGCACCCCAAGCAGAGGACTCACATGTGCAAAGATGTGGAGACATGAAGGAGAAAGGTGTCTTTGGGGATTATCAAGGAATTCAGTACGGTGGTAGGATAACGTGGGTGTGAGGGAAGCAGGTATGCATATGTATTTTGTGGGGGATGGGTGTGGAGAAAAGAAGTATAAAATAAAGCTGAAAAAATAGGTAGAGTCCAGGCTTTTAAAGACTTATATTGAGGATTTGTGCTTTAACCTGTCAGCTTTGATGAGACGTTGACAGACTGTAGCAGGGAAGAAATAGGAGCAGATTTGTGTTTTTAAAGATTTCCCTGGAGGCAGGATGGACCCAAGGCAAGAGACTGGAGGCAGGTGGACCAGCAGCTACAATCTAGTTAAGTGAGGATGAAGATGTCAATCTAAACAGAGGGAGATTCTCCAAAGTTATATCCAAATATTTATCCAAAGATTTATTTGGTTGTGCGCAGGGGATTTGCAAATGCAGAATGTGTGGGCTTTGGGGACCACATATCTATCTAAAGAGGTTCAGGCAGGGGTAAGCTTTTAAGGCAAAAGAGAGAAGTACAGGTAATTTGTTTTGAAACAAAAAGAACAATGGCTACAGGGGCTCATCATAGGAGTTGACACTAGTTCATTAGTGGAGACAGTGTGTCAGGCAAGTGTTCTTGTGCATCCGGCTAGCCATCCTTGTGACTCATGTAGCAAGCTGCAGTTTGGAAAGTCCTTGGCAAAAGTTTTGGTTATAGGCATATGTGCATAAAGCCCTTCAGGGAGTCTTTGTAATAGGTCTTATCATAGGTATATGTGCATGACAGCCCTCCCTTCTTAACCTCCCGGCTTTATTTACTGTATGTGTATATGTATGTATGTATGTATGTATGTATGTATGTATGTATGTATTTATTTTTTGAGACAGAATCTTGCTCTGTCACTCAGGCTGGAGTGCAGTGGTGCAATTACACCTCACTGTAGCCTCAACCTCCTGGGCTCAAGTGATCCTTCCATCTCAGCCTCCCAAGTTACTGGGACTGCAGGTGTGCACCACCATGTGTAATTTTTAATTTTTTGTAAAGATGGGGTCTCACTATGTTGCCCATGCTGGTCTCGAGGCTTCAAGTGATCCTCTTGCATTGGAAATTGCTGGGATTACAGACGTGAGCCACTCCGCCTTCCATGTGTTTTTTTTTGTTGTTGTTAGAGTTTGACACAGTGACTCCATTTTGATCCTGACAACTTTCACAAAAGCAGAAGTGGGACTAGAGAGGACCACCCAAATTTAACTGATACTCAGTAGCAGAATTGTCAGAAGTTGACAACCATTTGGATATGGCAATGGTGAGGGAGATGGAGGCATTGAGGTGTATTCTGAGGTTAATGCTGAATTTTGAAAAAAAAAAAAAAATCTTTGCAACCAACATCACAATCAAGATATAAAACATTTCCAGACTGGGCGCAGTGACTTACTCCTGTAATCCAGCACTTTGAGAAGCTGAGGCAGGCTGATCACCTGAGGTCAGGAGTTTGAGAACAGCCTGGTCAACGTGGTAAAACCACGACTCTACTAAAAATACAAAAATTAGCCAGGCATGGTGGCACATGCCTGTCATCTCAGCTACTAGGGAGGCTGAGGCAGGAGAATTGCTTGAACCCAGGAGGTAGAGGTTGCAGTGAGCCGAGATCGTGCCATTGCACTCCAGCCTGCGTGACAAGAGTGAAACTCTGTCTCAAAAAAAAAAATATATATATATATATATACATATATATGTATGTATATATATATGTGTATATATATATATACATAGAACATTTCCTTCATCTCCCAAAGGTTTTCTTGTTCTCTTTCCGGTGAGCATCTGCCAATCTGGGTCCAAGAATCCAGCAGTCTGTCTTCTGTTTCTGTATATTAGATTTATTTTCCTTTGCTAGATTTCATATAAATGGAGTCATATAGAATGCACTCTTTCACTCAGCATAATCCTTTGAGATTTATTCATGTTGCACGTATTGGGAGTTTGTTTCTTTTTATTGTTGAGTATTGTTATCTGTTATAAAGATACACAATTCATTTACCTTTTGACAGACATTTGGGTAGTCTTTGGTTTTAGCTCTTATGAATAAAGCTGCTATGAATACTCATGTACATATCTTTGTGTGAACAGATACTTTCTGAGTAAATACCTAGGAGTAGAGCTACTGGGTCATATGGTTAACATATATTTAACTCTGGTAAATTTTCAAAATGATTTCCAAATTAGTTGTACTTTACATTCTCACCAGCAGTGTATGGTTACTGTACATTCTCTCTAATACTTGATATTGTCAGGGTTTGGTTTTGGTCATTAGGAGGTATGCAGTGGATGGCATTGTGGTTTTAATTTGCAATGATGTTGAGAATTTATTCATATCCTTATTGGTCATTCATATGCAATATCTTCTCTTATGAAGGATCTGTTAGAATCTTTTGCCTTTAAAAAATTGGTTTTTTTTTCTTATTACTGAGTTTTAATAATTCTTTTTGAGACAGTCTCACTCTGTCACCCAGGCTGGAGTGCAGTGGCACAATCACAGCTCATGCATCCTCTGCCTCCCGGGTTCCAGCAATTCTCGTGCCTCAGCCTCCCAAGTAGCTGGGATTACAGGCACACGCCACCATGCCTGGCTAATTTTTGCATTTTTAGTAGAGACAGGGTTTCACCACATTGGTCTCAAACTCCTGACCTCAAGTGATCTGCCTGCCTTGGCCTCCCAAAGTGCCGGGATTACAGGTGTGAGCCACTGCGCCTGGCCAGAGTTTTAATAATTCTTTAGATATTATGGATACAAGTCTTTGTCAGATAAATATATTGTGAATATTTTCTCTCTGTGATTTATCTCTTTTTTAAACAATGTCCCCTGAAAACCATAAGTTTTAGATTTTCCTGAAGTTTAATCTATTTTTAAAAAATAGTTTGTGTCTTATGCCTTTCCCAAGGTCGTGAAGATGTTCTCCAGTGTTTTCTTCTAGCAGTTTTATCCGTTTAGGTTTGGGTCTGGGATTTGTTTTGAATCAAAGTTGTGAAGTGGACATTTTGTGGCTAGCATAGGTCAGAAGTGTGCCCTTCATGCACATATCCTCAGGAGACCAGGGAAAGGAAGTCTCGTTCCTGTGATGGGCAGTGATATTCACACACGTGACCAGGAAGAAATCTGTGGTGTTTTCATAGCACCATTTGCATGTTCAGTTCCCCATCTACCATCCACCTAACACTTTTAAACTTCATTAATCAGCAACCAATCAATTTATTTATTTATTTATTTATTTTTATTTGTTTGTTTTTTGAGACAGAGTCTTGCTCAGTTCTCCAGGCTGGAGTGCAATGGTGCCATCTTGGCTCACTGCAAACTCTGCCTCCCGGGTTCAAGCGATTCTCCCCTCTCAGCCTCCTGAGTAGTTGGGATTACAGGAACCCAACATCATGCTCAGGTAATGTTTGTATTTTGTAGAGACTGGGTTTCACCATGTTGGCCAGGCTGGTCTTGAACTCCTGACCTCAGGTGATCCTCCTGCCTCGGCCTCCCAAAGTGCTGGGATTATAGGCATAAGCCACTGTGCCCGGCCCATTTATTTGTTAGAAAATGAATCAGTAATTTCAATTAGGAGCTGTGAAATAATGAGTTTATTTTATTTTTTTTTTTTTTTGAGACAGAGTCTCGCTCTGTCGCTCAGGCTGGAGTGCAGTGGCGCGCTCTCGGCTCACTGCAAGCTCCGCCTCCCGGGTTCACGCCATTCTCCTGCCTCAGCCTCTCCGAGTAGCTGGGACTACAGGGGCCCGCTACCGCGCCCGGCTAATTTTTGTTGTATTTTTTTAGTAGAGACGGGATTTCACCATGGTCTCGATCTCCTGACCTCGTGATCTGCCCACCTCGGCCTCCCAAAGTGCTGGGATTACAAGCGTGAGCCACCGCGCCCGGCCAATGAGTTTTAATTGATTCAGTTATTCTTCTACACTTCTTAGTTGGCATTCTTCTGGAAAGTAGGGCTGGCTGGCTCTCCTGAATATATTTCATATTAGAAAGATAAGATGAATGCTTAAATCTTTCCCTTTGCC
Organism: Hylobates moloch; assembly: GCF_009828535.3. Taxonomy (NCBI): domain Eukaryota; kingdom Metazoa; phylum Chordata; class Mammalia; order Primates; family Hylobatidae; genus Hylobates; species Hylobates moloch. The sequence goes on from NW_026652284.1 coordinate 54,451,524, forward strand.
AATTTTCAAAACAAGAATGTGGTTTAATAGCTTCTTTAGATGGTGACAAATGAGTCTCCCCCACTCCAGCTTTATCTTTTTTCAGTATTGTAGACTTTTGGGTTTTTATATATCTAGTGTATGCCATTTAACTATGATCATTATTCTTTTTGATGCTTATGTTATTACAATTATGTCAGTAAGTTCCCCTTCAACTGACTCCTGTGTCTCTTTGTTATGAGTCCATTCATCTTTGGAAATTTCCTTGTTTTTGAGCGTTACAGAAATACCCCAGGTTCACCTCGTGTCCTTATCGTCCTACCTCTGTAATCAGTTCTCCAAGGAGCCTTGCTTTTTTTTAAAAAAAAAAAAATTATTATTTTTATTTCCATAGGGAATGGCACTAGACATCAAAATCAGGATACAAGGGGTTTTTATTTTCTTGACATTTTATGGATACATTTTTAAAAAAATTAAAAACGTTTTATATGGCATGATTTTGTTTTTTTAAGCAGAAATGTTCTGGGTACCTTGTGCACTATATTGCTAGAAATGAAAATGTCCTTACTGAGTATCCAGTGTCAAGCATTTTACTACACAATTAAAGCGTTTAATTCTCACACTAATGAAATTTGCTAGGGCGCTTATTCTCATCCCCATTTTAAAGATGAGAAAAATGAGACTGAGAGACTAGTAACTTTCCTCGGTCACACAGCTAGCAAGCATAGGGCAGGTGTCGGAGCCAGGCAGTTGGACTCCAGAACATGGGCTTATTAGCACCATACTATGATGCTATTCAGTTGCTCAGAAGCATTCCTCATAGGAGACGTGGCAGGAAGTATCTTAAGCAGGATCCATTGTCTTACAAGGACTTTTTTTTTTTAGAAGCAAAACTTTTGAAATATGAAGAAACAGGGTTAGAAGAAACAGAAAAATGTTTTTTTGTAGAATCAGAAAATAGTTCCAAATAGTTCTTCTTCTTTCAGTCTTTTATATTGCCAGCAGAGTTAACTCTTTAATGTAGGGTACTGCAACCAGTTCTCCTCTGGCCACCCTCAGAGTTGAACCCATCTGACTCCAGAATGCCTTTTGTAATAAAAAAATTGATAATATACATGAGATTATATGTAACATCAATATTAGTTATTAAATATAGTAATATCACAAATACTGTGAACCACTTCTCCACCCAAGACTAGAATATTTCCAAAATTTTCTATCTACCAGTGTATATTTTCCCTATCCCAGTCCCCTGCCTCTCACCTCCAGGCCTACCTAGAGGCTTGCCATCCTATTGCTTTTTAAGCAAAAATATGGTTTTGGCACTAATATTTGTCTAAGAACTATATTGCTCACCTTTGCTTGTTTTGAGAATTATGTAAATGATATGTAGTTATCTGTTTCTTGTCTTTCCTTCCTCAACATTATGTTACTAATATTGATTCACATTGTGTGTAGTGGTGGTTCATTTTCTCTGCAATATCATGTTGCATTGTGTGGATATACCACAATGTATTTATTTATGCATTTACCTGTTGATGTCCATTTGACTTGTTTCTAGTTTTTTGCTACTGCAAACATTACTAATGGTCTTGTATATGTCTCCTGTATGCCAGGTGCAATGCCAAGCACAAACATTTTTGGAGAGAAATAGTTAGGAATGGGATTACTGAGCTGGAGTATATGTGGATGTTCAACTTTGCAAGATAACACTAAATAATTTTCCAAAGTGGTTGTACCAGTTTTGACTCTACCATCCATTGATCGATATCATTTTTAATAGATATAGAAATGAATATAAACTTTAAATTTATTAAAATTCATTTTGAATTAAAGCTGTGAAGTGGACATTTTGTGGCTAAATGTCCACAAATTTTAAATTTTGCCAAACTAATGGGTATAAAATTGTTTATCTTGCAAGCCTGTTTGCATTTCTGTAAGTCCTAATGAAATTAAAAATTTTCCATATTTTATGGGCCATATCTGTTTTCTGTTCTGTGAAAAACTTGCTCTTTGCAATTTATTTGTTCTTTTGCCACTTCTAACTGATGCATTATAATCTAACATATGGTTAAAATATAATTATTAGTCCTCTGTTGTTGGACATTTAATTTTTTCCCAATATTTTGCTATTATAAGTAAAGCTGACCTGATAATGTTTTGTGTACCTTCAGGATTTCTTTCTTTCAAATAAATCTTAGAAGTGGAGTAGGCTAAGGAGGCAGATATGCTCATTTTGGAAAATATTTTGATAATACACTGAAAAATTACCTCCTGAAATAGTGCCAATCTACCTGATGAGGTTTTTCTCTTAACCTATGAAACATATAAGCAGTTTTATGGCCTTTGACAAAGTTGGAATAAAAGAGGAAAAGCCTGAAAATATAGGGAGGTCCTGGAAAAAGCTGGGAGGGGAGGAGCCACACTCGGCACAACTCTTCTGAGAAAGGCCGGGAGCCTGCATGAGTTCAGAGGTGAGCATGTGGGTGCCTCAGTCAGGGTCCAACCAGGGAAGCAGAACTGCCGGCAGATATATATATACACATATAAGAATTTGGGTTTTTGCAACTCAAGAAGTGGGTTAAGTGGTCTCTGTAAGGCTGTTATCCCTGTGTCTGTGTGAGACTGGAGCTTGAAGTCCATGATGCAGGTAGTCAGGCATAAAAGACAGATGGAAATTAGAGGAGACTGAGGGCAGGTAGGACTCTGCAAGCATGAGCTAAGCCCACACAAACAGACTGAAATCCGTGTCATGTCTTGTTGCCTCTGACCTTGATAGTGTGGCCATTCTGTCTGTAGAAGCCTGGGTCCTTTATCGAGAACCTAAACACATACACCTGGCTCAGGAGAAGAAGATGAAGGAGGGAAGGGGAAGGCAGAGCAGTTGCAGGTTCTGCTGTGGCTTCCTGCCACCAGGTGAGTCAGTAGATCAACAGATGTATGTGAGGGAAGGAAAGAATTTACAGCCATAAGCATCCAACAGCGTGAAAGGTGCTTTCTCACAGATGATCTCATTCAGTCCACACAATAGCCTGTGAAGTTAAAAGTGTAAGCATTTCTAATGCACATGTGAGTAAACTGAAATGCCAGAGCTCACTCATGTAGCAGGCAGGGATGGAGATGGGACTGCAAATTTTTTCATTTCTATAATCAGATACTCAAGGGTAGGTTTACAGTTCTAATCCACGCAGTTTCCCACAACCTGTGGCTGCTCAAGTTGGCCCTTGATTGATTAGGGTAAAAAAAGAGATTGATGAATTTATTTATTTATTTATTTATTTTGAGACGGAGTCTTGCTCTGTCGCCCAGGCTGGAGTGCAGTGGTGCAATCTCGGCTCACTGCAACCTCTGTCTCCTGGGTTCAAGCAATTCTCCTGCCTCAGCCTCCTCCCTGGCTGAGGCAGGACGCCACCATTCCTGGCTAATATTTGTATTTTTAGTAGAGATGGGGTTTTTTCCATGTTGGCCAGGCTGGTCTTGAACCTCTGAGCTCAAGTGATCCGCCCGCCTCAGCCTCTCAAAGTGCTGGGATTACAGGTGTGAGTCACTGCGCCCGACCTGATGAATTTATTGTTAACTTAAATATGACCATAGTTTTATTTTATTTTATTTTATTTTTTTTTGAGACAGAGTCTTGCTCTGTTGCCCAGGCTGCAGTGCAATGGCACAATCTCAGCTCACTGCAACCTCTGCTTCCCAGGATCAAGCGATTCTCCTGCCTCAGCTTCCTGAATAGCTGGGATTACAGTCTCCCACCACCAAGTTCAGCTAATGTTTTTGTAGTTTTAGTAGAAACAGGGTTTCATCATGTTGGCCAGGCTGGTCTCGAACTCCTGACCTCAAGTAATCCACCTGCCTCAGCCTCCCAAAGTGTTGGGATTACAGGCGTGAGCCACTGTGCCCAGCATGACCATAGTTTTAAAAAGAGAAATCTACAATTTTTTAACACTGAAATTTGAATTTTCAATTATTTTATGTGTCATGAGTATTATTTTTCTTTTGATTCTTTTTCTTTCTTTTTTAAAATTTTATCTTTTCAAAAAACCAGCTTTTAATTTTGTTGATGTTTTATATGTTTATTTCAATTTTATTTATTTATGCTCTGATGTTTATTATATCTTTTCTTCTACTAATTTTGAGTCTGGTTTGCTCTTGCTTTTCTACTTGCTTAAGATGTATTGTTAAGTTAATTACATGATGTTTTTCTTCTTTTTTGATGTAGATGCTTATAACTATAAACTTCCCTCAGTACTGCCTTCTCTGTATCCCATAGGTTTTGGTATGTTGTGTTTCTATTATCATTTGTTTCAAGAAAATTTTCAGTTTCCTTAATTTCTTCATTGACCCACTAGTCATTCAGGAGCATATTTTCTAATTTCCATGTGTTTGTATAGTTTCCCAAATTGCTCTTGTTATTGATTTCTAGTTTTATTTCATTGTAGCCAGAGAAGACACTTGACATTATTTCAATTTTTCTGAATGTTTTAAGACTTGTTTTGTGACCTAACACATGATCTATCCTTGAGAATGATCCATATGCTGAGGAAAAAAAAAGTGTATTTTGGAGCTGTTGGATGATATGTTCTGTAAATACCTACTAGTTCCATTTATTCTATAGCATAGATTAAGTCTAATGTTTCCGTGTTGATTTTCTGTCTGGAAGATCTGTCTGATGCTGAAAGAGGGGCGTTGAAGTCTACAGCTATTATTATATTGGGGTCTATCTCTCCCTTTAGCTCTAATAATAGCTTATACATGTAGATGCTTCAGTGTTGAGTGCATATGTACTTACAATTATTATATCCTCTGGCTGAATTGACTCCTTTATTATTATATAGAGAATCTAGACTTCTACTGTGGCTTTAAAAAATTATTTGTATTTTTCATTTTCTGAGACAGAGTCTTGCTCTAATGCCCAGGCTGGAGTGCAGTGGCACAATCACAGCTCACTGCAGCCTCGAACTTCTGGGCTGAAGCGATCTTCCTGCCTCAGCTTCCTGAGTAGTTAGGACTACAGGCATGCCCTACTACAGGTAGTTTAAAAAATTTTTTTTTGTAGAGACAAGGTCTTGCTATATTGTCCAGGCTATTCTCAAACTCCTGGCTTCAAGGGATCCTCCCGCCTTGGCCTCCCAAAGTGTTGGAATTATAGGCATGAACCACTGTGCCTGGCTTATTGTGGTTTATTTTGGTGACACCAGCAACTTAATGGAAATGTATTGATATAGTTTACCTATTTTAGAAGATAAAGTGAGACTTTTAAAATATATTGTATTTATCTTTAATTTCTTTTGATTAAATAATTAGAAATTCCTATTAGTGAAAATGAGAATGTTTGGCTTATAATTTTCATTCTTGAGAAATGATTGTGGGAATGCTGAAAATCATGTTTTAAATATAAAGTCAGTCCTAGTTTCTTCAACGAGTAAAGGGTATGAAAAGAAAGAGATGAGAACTGTTGCAAATTGGATTCTCCGGAAGCAGATGCTGACACACGGTTTGGGTGCAGGATGGTGGTAAGGGGCAGTGTCTATAAAGGGAAGGTGCTAGACGGAAAAGACCTGTTGCAACGCAGGCCTGGCAAAACCTTGGCAAACCCAGAGTGGCTCTGTGAGCAAATATTGTTTATCAGAGTTGTTCTGTGTCAGGCCAATAGCTGGACCTTTTTACCCCTCTTTTCTCAGTCGCTGAATGTGGGTCGCTTGGAGAAGGGTGTGACCTCAGCTCTCAGCAGCTGATGCTGACCTTGAAGGAGCTGAGAGCTGGAGGCTGTTTGCTGACCCCACACCTCGCAGTTGGGATTCAGGTTCTTCTTGAAGGGTATCTCGGTGATGCCCTTCCATGTCTACCCCAGGAACCATTATAGATTAAGAAAGGCTTAAGGGACATCCATCAAATGCCAAGGATTCCTGATTCCAACAAACAACCAAGATACATTATTATTATTTTTTTTTGAGATGAAGTTTCACTCCTGTTACCCAGGCTGAAGTGCAATGGTGCAATCTTGGCTCACTGCAACCTCCACCTCCCAGGTTCAAGTGATTTTCCTGCCTCAGCCTCCCGAGTAGCTGTGATTATAGGCTTGCACCATCACACCTGGCTAATATTTTGTATTTTTAGTAGAGACTGGGTTTCACCACATTGGCCAGGCTGGTCTCGAACCCTTGATCTCAGGTGATCCACCTGCCTTGGCCTCTCAAAGTGCTGGGGTTACAGGCATGAGTCACCGCGCCTGCCCCAAGATACTTTTGAGATAATTGCGGGAATATAGGTATAGACTGGGTATCCAATGATAGTAGGGGATTAGTGTTAATTTTTTCTTGGGGGTTGAGAAAACGTGCTGTTTTTATTCACATAACACTTCTGACACTAGATGTGTGGGTTTTTTCCCCCCACACCAAGCAATTCTCCAAATCTCTGGATCCCAGCTGGGTGTGCTACAACTTAATCTAATTCTGAGACTATCTACCTGAAGTTTGCATCAGAACCCGTAAGTTAAAGGGCTCGGTTCCTCAAGACTGCCCCTACTTCAGATGTTAATCGCATGTCTGGGGCTCTTGCAGTTCTGAATGACCAGCTTTAAATTGGGGGTTCCCATAATGAGTTTGATAATTTGCTACAATGACTCATAGAATTGAGGGAAACACTTTACTTACGTTTAGTAGTTTATTATAAAGGACACACCTCTAGAAAATCTAGAGAGAAGAGATGCATAGGGCAACATATGGGGCCGGAGAGTGGTTTGTGGCTCTTCTCTTCTCTCTCTGGGCACGCCACCCTCCCAGCACCTTGATTTATTCACCAACCTGGAAGCTCATCAAATCTCATTGTTCAAGAGTTTTTATAGCACTTACTCTGAGTCCGCCCCTTTCCAGATACTTCATTAGCATAAACTCAGGTGTGATCTAAAGAGGCACTTTATGAATAATAAAAGACACTCCTGTCACTCAGGAAATTCCAAGGGTTTTAGGAGTTTTGTGCCAGGAACCAGGAATGAAGACCAGATAGCCTTATTTATACTACAGGTGTGATGATGGAATCATGGTTATGTAAGATACCGTGTGTCAGGCCCCTGAGCCCAAGCCAAGCCATCGCATCCCCTATGACTTGCATGTATACATCCAGATGGCCTGAAGTAACTGAAGATCCACAAAAGAAGTAAAAATAGCCTTAACTGATGACATTCCACCATTGTGATTTGTTCCTGCCCCACCCTAACTGATCAATGTACTTTGTAATCTCCCTCACCCTGAAGAAGGTACTTTGTAATTTCCCCCACCCTTAAGAAGGTTCTTTGTAATTCTCCCTACCCTTGAGAATGTACTTTGAGAGATCCACCCCCTGCTCCCCAAAACATTGCTCCTAACTCCACCGCCTATTCCAAAACCTATAAGAACTAATGATAATCCACCACCCTTTGCTGACTCTCTTTTCTGACTCAGCCCCCCTGCACCCAGGTGATTAAAAGCTTTATTGCTCACACAAAGCCTGTTTGGTGGTCTCTTCACACGGACATGCATGAAACCATCCTTTGTGAGTGATGTATCCTGAAGAATATGGTGGTAGAATAAGGTGCCTAGGGATTTGCTCCAGTAACGCGACAGCAATGAAAATGGAGGACTGATAGATAAAACAAGAATGCTAAATTGTTGATAGCTGTGAAAACTAGAGATGGGCTCGAAGAGATTCTCTTTAGTATTCTATTTATGTGTGCATTTGGAAATTCAAAACATAATGAAAAGATAAATATAGAAAAATACATGAAATAAATATAAATTATAATGAATATTACGATATATAAATATGTAAAAATTAAATATATAAAAGATATTAAAACATAATAAAACATTAAAAAAATACCAAAGGTCATTTAAGATAATACCTCATTGGTAAAAGAAGTAACATGGGCCAGGTGTGGTGGGTTATGCCTGTAATCCCAGCACTTTGGGAGGCTGAGGTGGGAGGACTGCTTGAAGCCGGGAGTTCAAGACCGGCCTGGGAAACAAAGCGAGACCTTGTCTCTACAAAAATTAAAAAAATTAGCTGAGTGTGGTGGTGCATGCCTGTAGTCTCAGCTACTTAGGAGGCTGAGATGGAGGGATTGCTTGAGCCGAGGAATTTGAGGCTGCAGTGAGCAGGGATTGTGCGACTGCACTCCAACTCGAGTGACAGAGCAAGACCCTGTCTCAATTAAAAAAAAAAAAAAAGAATTATCATAATAAATAGTGGGTATCTATTATTGGGTGTCTTTCATATGTTAGAATTCAACAAGTAAATCCAGAGTAAGCTTAATTTTGAGTATTATGAAGATCTGCCCTGGAGATAAAGCATCCTTCAGTGTCAGCTGATAGCTTTCAGTGGAGTGTGAGGATTTTCCTGTGGAGTGTGGCCAAATGAATACCTGGGAAAGGAGATACAGGAAGATCAGGAAGATCGTAAGGCAGGACAGAAAGCAAACTACTGAGAGCATTTTTGAGAGCATCCAGACACAGTGTCAGGTGCTTTACATACATTGTCTAAATTCTCACAGTCACCACCCCATGCTATTATTTAGATTTTCTAGGATTCACAGTATGTAGATTGGGATATTAAGACTCATATTTGGGAACTCATCCAAATGTTGGTTAGGATTCCAAGTTAGGTTGTGTTGGGGTCTGAGGCTTTTGCACTGGGTCACTGGCGTTCAAAGCTGGCCACATCTCAGGCTGCCAGGGAATCTGGCAGCACCCCTGGGGCAGCATATTCTGTCTCTCCTGGAAAAGAAAGCTGCACTGGTCCTCCCATGGCTGCTGGGCAGACCCACAGAGCTTCACAGGCCTGGGATGGCCCTTTCTGCTGATGACACTCCTGCCTAATTCTTGGAACTAGAAAAATTAGAAAAGAAAAAAATTTTAAAAATTAGAGAACAATACTATTCTGAATTTTAATTAGAAGCTCTGAGAGTTTCCTCTTCCTAAGGGTTTTCTCTCTCTCTCTGTCTCTTTTTTGTTCACTTATCTGCCCATTTGTAGTGGCTAATTTGATGTGTCAACTTGACTGTGATAAGGGATGCTCAGATAGCTGGTAAAGCATTATTTCTGGGTGTGTCTGTGAGGATGTTTCTCAAAAACATTAGCATTTGAATCAGTAGACTGAGTAAAGATCAGCCCTCACCAAAGTGGCTGGGCATCATCCAATCTGTTGAAGGCCCAGCTAGAACAGAAAGGCGGAGGAAAGCTGAATTTGCTCTCTGCTTGAGCTGGGACATCTAACTTCTGCCCCTGGAAAACAGCACTCCTGGTTCTGATGCCCTCACACTGAGGCTGGAATCACTCCATCAGCTTTCCTGGGCCTTCAGCTTGCAGATGCAGATTGTGAGACTTCTCAGCCTCCATAATCTCATGGACCAAACTTTCATAATAAATCTCTTTTTATATATCTCTCTAAGTATCTTACTACGTCTATTTCTCTGGAGAACCTGACTAATACTCCATCTTCAGGTAACGCCCTTTGTAATTTATTGTCTGCCAGTATGTTGGGAGTATACTGGTCTCCATTAAAAGCTGTCTAACAACATTGGAAGAGGATTGCAGGGGAGTTTTATCAATAGATAGCTGTAGTGTTCACTTTGGCAGCATGTGTGTTAAAATTGGACCAATACAGAGAAGATTAGGATGGCCCCAGTGCAAGGATGACACACAAATTTGTGAAGTGTTTAATTTAAAAAATAAAAAAGAGATAGTTTTTATGGTAGATAGTGGACTTTATGAAAGAGTGGACTTTTTTTTTTTTTTTTGAAACAGGGTGTCGCTATGTCACCCAGACTGGAATCTTGGCTCACTGCAGCTTTGACCTCCTGGGCTCAAGTGATCCACCCGCCTCGACTTCTAAAAGTGCTGGGATTACAGGTGTGAACCACTGCACTCAGCCTTAGCTGTGGATTCTTAAAGACAGAGACTTAAAAAACGTGTGTGTGTGTGTGTGTGCATGCACATGTGTGCAGGGAAGGGGGAAGAACTGATCCTTTTCTACATCCAGGCTGTGGGATACTCCAATGAGGACAGAGAAAAGGAAAAAATAAGGGAGGGCAAGTTTCTTCCTCGAGTTCACATCTAATGTCATTTGCAATGAAAAGAGCGAAGGACTGGTGGCATTGAACCTGAGCTGAAGGGAAAGCGTACCATTGCAGACGACGTTGGAAGTGTTGTTCAGGACCCCTTTATGTGAAAACAAGACCCCTGGAAGGCAGCTGAGGCTTCCCAAGCAGCAGAGCCCACTGTGGGTCTGCCTGGGGTGGTAAATGGGGCTTGGAATCAAAATGCAAGAAAATCCTAGCATAATGGCCTTTGGGTTGAGCCTGAGTGACTTTGGTATATTCCCAAGCCCTGAGTACCTGACCGGAAGTTCTTTCTGCTGCTCATGGCCACGGTTGAGGAATCCTGGGAAAAAAGCCTCAGTAGTAAATTGACACTGAAAGTGCTTTCAGATGGTTTTGCTTTATGGCTGAGTGTGGAGGTGCCAGGAATCAGGCTTTGAGCTGCCCAGCAATTACATGGCCAAGTGCATGCCCTGAGAGGCAAAAAATTGTAGAAGAATTTGGAATTGAAGTTAAGTGTAGGTTTTCAAGCTGTGTATATGAAACACTGTCCATATGACACACTCTACCTTCTCCACTGTCACTTTGTCACAGGAATGTTTATTCCTCCCACACTGTTACTGAGTCCCTGCTTCCCAACCTTTCTCCAAAAAGCTCCCTATGTGCTTTTTCTGGCCTGATGAGAGAGGTAAACAGGGTAGAATTGCAAAAGATGGAATTTCCCAGCAGGCGGTGCAGAGGCCACACCTTGCTGATGTGGTTTCACCTTCTCCAGGGACCATCAGCTCTTTGTTGACTCCTGGGAATAAAAGCTTGATTTCCTTTAAGGCTCTTTAGTTCCCAGACCTGCCTGGCGATGGCTGACTCTTGTGCAGAAGAGAGACTGAATCACTTTAAAGCCACAAACCACAATCCCTGAGTACTGATGATTTTTGGTCTGTTTGTCTTTTTTTTTTTTTTTTTTTTTTTTTTTTTTTTTTTTTTTTTCTTTCCTTTCTTTCTTTCTTTCTTTCTTCTTTCTTTCTTTCTTTCTTTCTTTCTCCTTTCTTCTCTTTCTCTCTCCTTCCTTCCTTCAATCCTTCCTTCCTACCTTCCTTCCTTCCCTCCTTTCTCTCTTTCTCTCTTTCTTTCACTCTGTCCCTTTCTTTCCTTTTTTTTTTTTTTTGAGACAGGGTCTTGATATGCTGCCCAGGCTTGAGTGCAGTGGTGTGATCATAGCTTGCTGCAGCCTTGACCTCCCTTGCTCAAGTGATCCTCCTACCTCAGCTTCTCAAGTTGCTAGGACTACAGGTGCATGCCAATGTGCCTGGCTAATTAAAAAGAATTTTTTTTGGAGAGAAGGTCTTCCTATGTTGCCCAACTGGTCTTGAGCTCCTGGGCTCAAGCTATCCGTCTGCCTTGGCCTCCCAAAATGCTGAGACTACAGGTGTGAGCCATCATGCCTAGCTAATTTTAAAATTTTTAGTAGGGACGAGGTCTTGCTATGTTGTCCAGTCTGGTCTCGAGCTCCTGGGCTCAATTTTCCCACCTTGGCTGGTGTTTCTTTTCTTTTTTTTTTTAGACGGAGTCTTGCTCTGTCACCCAGGCTGGAGTGCAGTGGCATGATCTCGGCTCACTACAACCTCCGCCTCCTGGGTTCACAAGAGATTCTCTTGCCTCAGCCTCCTGAGTAGCTGGGGCTACAGGTATGCACCACTATCCCCAGCTAATTTTTGTATTTTCAGTAGAGGTGGGGTTTCACCATGCTGGCCAGGCTGGTTTCGAACTCCTGACCTTGTGATGCTAAAGTGCTGGGATTACAGGCATGAGCCACCGCGCCCAGCCCTCGGCTGGTGTTTCTTGTATTGGTTAACATTTTGGCTTCAGGGAGATTGAGCACAATCTTAGAGCTTTACTCTTCCCTGGCCATTCCAGCAGATTGGCTTCAGCTTCCTGCTCCCTGCTTTCAGTTATAGAATATTTCCCTTAATCTACAGTCCTATTTTTTTGTGCTCCTCCTTATCCAGTTGTCCACAATGCTGCTATGTGCCAGGCTTGTGCTAGGATCTGGGAACAGAGAGATGAATAAAACATGGTCCCTCGTCTTCAGCAGCTCATAAAGAACTGGGAAAAACAGAGTTGCAAGGAACTCACAGTGAGTGACTCTGTCTTTATCTTCTTTCTGGATTTTGGTTTTCATGCAATTGCACCATTTTTCTTCTGGTTGAGCATGTTCCTAGATTGGACTTAGGTTGTATAGGTTATCAGTAAATACTGGCCATCCTCGTGATTGTGACCATGTCCATGTAAAGGCTTTCAAATGCTTTCAACTTATGGAGCCCTTGCTTACCAGTGCAATGTGTGCAGGTAACAGAAACTTAAGAAAAATTTTGAAGTTATTTAAACATTTTTCTGATTTTATTTTAGTTTTTATTATTGTATTGTTATTTAAAAAAAAACCCAAACCCCTGCAGGGGAGGAAAGATTTCTTTTTCTCACCCATCTTAGGTTCATAGCTGAGGCTCCTATAACAAAAGACGATCAATAAGCAAAAGGCATACACATTTATTTAACATAAGTTTTATATGAAGGGGAGACTTCTTAAGGAAATGAAGATTCAAGTAAACAGGTGCACTTGTGTATTGCTATGCTTAGGTTTGATGAAGCATGGACCATCATGGAGAAATATGACTGGAGGGCAGAAGGATGTGACTGAATGGGAATAAGCTAGGGGGAAACTTAGAAAGACCTGTTGTTCAGGTTCCTCTCTGTGTCCCTGTGTCTTCAGAGGTAAGGATGTTCCTTTCACCCCAGGTATAGGAAGGGTACCTTTCAAATGAGGGATTTATGACCTGCTTCAAGGGAGAAGGCTGAGGGAAAGGTGAGAGAGGCCTTCCTGCTTCTGTTGTTTTCTCAAATGCCAAGGTGTCGTATTTTGGGGTAGTGTGTCCTGAACCTCATCTTCCCTGTCACCCTACTGGATTAATTTGAAGTAAGTTCCAGGTATTATACAGATATTTATATGTATCTATATATGTAAATATATATCTGTAAATATCTATACATATCATAAATGCAAATATGTGTAAATATTCCAGCATATATCTCTGAAAGTTAAGGACTCTTTATTTCTTAATTTTTATTTTTTTGAGACGTAGTCTTGTTCTGTTGCCCAGGCTGGAGTGCAGTGGCATGGTCTCGGCTCACTGCAACCTCCACCTCCCCGGTTCAAGCAATTCTCATGCCTCAGCCTCCTGAGTAGCTGAGATTACAGGCGCCCGCCACCACACCTGGCTAATTTTTTGTATTTTTAGTAGAGATGGGGTTTCACCATGTTGGCCAGGCTGGTCTCGAACTCCTGACCTCATGATCCACCTGCCTTGGCCTCCCAAAGTGCTGAGATTACAGGCATAAGCCACGACTCTTTGAAAAGGAACCATAATATCATGACCACACCTAAAAAATTATTGGCAATTCCTTAATATTATCAGATATCCAGTCACATTTCACTGATTTTATTATAAGCTTTTACTTTTATAGTTGTTTTGTCTGAATCAGGATTTTTGATAGGTGCCTATGTTGTGATTGGTTGGGATACCTCTTAAATCTTTCTTTCTTTTTTTTGAGACAAGGTCTTGCTCTGTCACCCAGGGTGAAGTGCAGTGGCAAAATCACTGCTCACGGCAGCCTTGACCTCTCGGGCTGGAGTGATCCTCCTGCCTCAGCCTCCTGAGTAGCTGGGACCACAGGCATGTGCCCCCATGCCTGGCTAATTTTTTTTTTTTTAGAGATAGGGTCTCACTGTGTTGTCGAGGCTGGTCTAGAATTTCTGGGCTCAAATGATCCTTCCACCTTGGCCTCCCAAACTGCTGAGATTACGGGCGTGAGCCACTGTGCCCAGCCAAAACTTTTCTAATCTACAGGTTCCCCCTCATGCTCTTTTTATTTTTTCCTTGCAATTTGTTTATTGAAGAAACTGGGTGTTTTCTCCAGTAGAGTTTCCCATAGTCTGGATTTTGCTGATTGCGTCCTTGTGATGTTTAACCTGTTCGTCTGTTCTCTGTATTGCCATCAAAATGATAGTGAGATCTAAACATTTAGGCTTGAGTTTAGGGCAGAAATATCTCATAGGTGGTGGTGTGTGTACTTCTGTCTGGAGACACAAAATGCTGAGTTCTCTCTCCTTCTGTGATGTTAGCAGTCCTGATGCATGGGTTCACTCAGCCCTTAGCTCATTAGAGGTTGCTCAGTGGTAATACTCCAGTTCTATCTTTGCTTCCTATGCCTTAGCCAGAATACTGGTCTGGAAGAGAAACTTCTCTCATAAGCATTTGTTACTCTGAAGTGCAGTTTGTACAGGAAAGTCAGAATTAATGCTGGCTTCTTTCCCTTTATTAATAGTTTTTAAGGAATTTAAACACTGAAGACTTCAGAGATTGTACCCCTTCTTCCCCAACTAGTTTTCTCCTCTTTCCTCTGGCCCCATCTGTAATCTAGAATCTCGGTCTGTCTTTCAATCTCTCTCTCTCTCTTTTTTCTTTTTTTGAGATGGAGTCTCACTCTGTTGCCCAGGCTGGAGTACAGTGGCACAATCTTGGCTCACTGCAACTTCCGCCTCACGGGTTCAAGCGATTCTCCTGCCTCACCCTCCCGAGTAGCTGGGATTACAGGCGCCTGCCACCACGCCTGGCCAATTTTTTGTATTTTTAGTAGAAATGGGGTTTCACCATGTTGACCAGGCTGGTCTCAAACTCCTGACCTCAAGTGATCTGCCTGCCTTGGCCTCCCAAAGTGCTGGGATTACAAGCGTGAGTCACCGCGCCCAGCCCTCTCTTTCTCTTAAATTCAACTTTGTAGAGCTTTGGAGAAAGAATTGCAGACTCATTCATACTAAAGTACAAATGACAAATAACAGGTTACAGTGTGATTACTCCAGGTAGACTTTCTGTTTAACTTTCATCAACATCTTAAAGGAGAGAAATGAAGCTTCTTGGATAAGAATAACGTTTGTATGCACCTACTATTATATGCCAGCTGTGGCAGTAAATGATTTGTGTGTGTCGTCTCACATGATGCCTACAACAACCCTGTGACTAAGATATTCTATGTTATTCCCATTTTACAGATGTGGAAACAAAGCTTAGGTTGTTTCAATAACTTGCCAACTAAAAGGTGACAGAGGTGAAACCAAAACCTATCATTGTCTGGTTTCAAAGCCAGACATCTTATTCTGGATCACAGAGGAATCACATCCTGTTCTGCCTTCTTGGTATAATTTCAGACATCTTGAACAAGGAGAAAAGGCTTTGGGGGAGAGGATGGCTTCCCAAGGTTGAAATCTTCCACTAGACAGACCCAAGTTACTCATTGTGTCAGTGTGTACGGAAGAGCCTGGCAATCACCCACGAAACCAAAGATTAGTAAACCGGAGTGTCATTGTTGAAAATAGTTCTCTGCCACTGCAGCAATAGCGATGCCTTTGCCGCAGCCAGCTCCTTTCTGCTTTTCCAACTCTGCCTTCCTCTTGTTCACTTGTTCCAGTCACACTGGCCTTTTTCCTGTTCCTCAAGCACGCCAAGCTCCTTTCTATTTCAGGGATTTGCGTCTACTGTTCTTCTCCTGGATCTTTTTTTAAATTTAATTTTTTCCAACTTCATTGAGGTATAATTGACAAATAAAATTGTGTAAGTTTGAGAGGTACAATGTGTTGATTTGATATACATATATATTGTGAAATCGTTACCACAATCAAGTTAGTTAGCATATCTGTCACCTCACCCTAGTTACCATTTATGTGTGTGTGTGTGTGTGTGTGTGTGTGTAGCAAGAACATTTAGGGTCTATTCTCAGCAAATTTCAAATACATAATACAGTATTGCTAACTAGAGTCACCCTGTGGTACATTAGATCCCTAGGACATATTCATCTTATAACTGAAAGTTTGTACCCTTTGACCGACATCTCCCCAACCATCCCCCTCCCAGCCTCCGGCAACCAATATTCGATCCTCTGTTTTCTATGGGTTCAACTTTTTTGGATCCCACATGTAAGTGAGATTTTTCCTGGATCTTGCCATGACCAGCTTCTTGACATTCAGGTCTTAACATAAATATCACTCAATTGGAGTCATTCCCCTGATCTTTCTACCTAAAGTAGCCACTCCTTACCCAATCCTTGATTTCTTTTCCAGCTCTTATTAGCGTCTGAAAGTATCTTCTGTCTTTCTCTACAAACTATAGGGAGAACATGTACCAGTTTTGCTCACTGCGAGGATTCTGGTGCCTGGCATGAGGTGGGCACTCAGGAAGCCTTTGCCGAATGAATGAATTAGCTCAGGTACCCTTTGCTCATTGAAGACTACATGGAGGCCTGTCTCACTATCCCAAATCCATCACTGCTGGTTCCAGTTAATCATGAGAACTTCCATGGCTGTTATGACAGGCTTTTCCTCCTGTGAAAATTAGGGGTTCCTGCCTTTTGCGTTTACAAACCAAAGCTTGACAAAAATGGTCATATATAATTCTGGTTAGGTATTAGGCTGAGGTCCAAGATAATTCGTGTTCTAACTGATACTGTTTGCTTGAGCTTGGTCTGAATGTTAATCCTCCCCTACCCTATGTTCCCAAATTTATGTTGAAACCTAATCACCAATGTGATGCTTTTAAGACGTGGGGCCATTGGGAGGCACAGCCCTGCTGAATGGGATTAGTGCCCTTATAAAAGAGGTGCCAGTGAGCTTCCTTGCTCCTTCCCCATGTGAGAACACAGCAAGAAGGGGCCATCTATCAACAAAGAAGTGCAGCCCTCGCTAGACGTTGAATCTGCAGGCACCTTGAACTTGGACTTTCCAGTGTTTAGGCCTATGAGAAATAAATTTCTGTTGTTTACAAGCCACCCACATTGTGGCTTTTTGTTGCGGCAGCCCATATGGACTAAGTCAGGGCATCTTTCAAATTCTCCCTTCTTGTGTGAATATTGAATACCTCTGGGTGAAAGAAGATATGACAGAATGGAAAGCCTTGCGGATACTCTTCTGAAGTTGGGTGGCAATAGCTCCTGAAAGCCTACAAAACTGGATCTGAAGCTTAGGGGTTTGCATTAGAGTTAACCAGTGACTTGAGAAAGAGTTTATAGGGCAGTGCAAAACATGGTCCTAAAATTACCTGTATCGGAATCATCTGGGGAGTGCATGAGACTTATTTAAAATGCAGCTTAATAAACTGAAGTCAGACCTCCTGTGTCGACATCTTGGGAGATGGAGCCTGCCGTTCTACATTTTGACAAGTGCCCAGTTGTATTTTATTGTACGTTTCCCAAAGTTTAAGAACCAGTGTCATTAAGAAAGGAAATTGTATTTTGTTACAACCTACTTATCCTGAGGAGCCTTAGAAAAGCCACCAAAACAAAGCTGTCAGCACTCAGGCTCCAAT
Source organism: Hylobates moloch (assembly GCF_009828535.3). Taxonomy (NCBI): domain Eukaryota; kingdom Metazoa; phylum Chordata; class Mammalia; order Primates; family Hylobatidae; genus Hylobates; species Hylobates moloch. Next base: position 54,468,987 of record NW_026652284.1, read on the forward strand.
CAGCTTTGGAATCCCAGGGTCCCACCAGAGAGATGGCATCAGTCTAGGTGTGGTCTACACTTGGAGAATGTTACAAACCTCTGGGTGGCCAAGGTTCACTATTTTGCCTTAAAGGGCTTCAAACATGTCACCACTTTGCTTGGGGAGTTTTTGTTTCTGGCCTGCCTATTTTCTATTTCACAGGGGTGTGAAAAGTGAGACTTCCTAACAAGTCTAATGAAAGACATCGCCAAGCTTTCTAGTGGCAAGAACTTCCTTTGTTCTTTTAGATGTCCTTATTTTTTGTCTGAGGAAAGGCATGGTTTGTCCTCACCTTGCTGTAAACATTGTTTAATATTCAAAGTATTAGTTGGGTTCAACCATCTCTCTTCTGTGTCTGTTCTTGTCTTTACGGGTCTTTCTCTGAAAGCTTTTCCTTTCACCTTTAATTTCTCTTTTTTCTATTTTTTCTTGTTTGAATCCTTCCTATCCTTCAAGGACAAATTCAAGTTTGTCTTTATCCACTAACCACCCATCTACCTGACGCTTTTTTCCTGGCTTGAATTCCTAAAGCAGTTGTACCCAACTGTTTAGTACTTCACTGAGAGAAATAGAATAGAATAGAATAATTAGAATAGAATAGAATAGAATAGAATAGAATAGAATAGAAGAGTAGAATAGAATAGAAAAGTGTTGCTTAACCACATCTTACTATTCCCCTGCTCTCAGGACTCATGAATGTTTTGTGTGCAGCCATCATTCAAGAGAAAACCCCATGACACTTTGCCAGCACGCAGGACACTTCTTGCAGGGGCCAGCAGAGGGCAGTGGAGCACCCATGGTTCTTACTGCTTTTTCCACCTCTGTCTATGTCCAGAAAAACACAAGGAACCATTTGTTGGTGCCCTGAGCCAAGACAAAGCAGTTGCTAAGTCTTCTGAGATGTTTTATGGCCCTTTCTTACCTTTCTACTCTGCTCCCTCCTTTGCGCCACATACCCCCAAGCATCCACCCTTCCGGGGCTCAGTCTCATCTCTTCCCTCCCCTCAATCTCTAAGCTAAAACCGCAGACTGTGACCCTTTCCCACTGGGAACCCTCCTGAGTATTTATTTATTCATTTATTGAGAGAGTCTCGCTCTGTCGTTCAGGCTGGAGTGCAGTGGCACGATCTCGGCTTACTGCAGCCTCTGCCTCTGGGGTTCAACCGATTCTTGTGCCTCAGCCTCCCTAGTAGCTGGGATTACAGTCACCTACCACTACACCTGGCTAATTTTTGTATTTTTAGTAGACATGGGGTTTCACCGTGTTGGCCAGGCTAGTCTCCAACTCCTGGCCTCAAGTGATCCGCCTGCCTCGGTCTCCCTAAGTGCTGGGATTACAGGTGTGAACCACTGCACCTGACCCCTCCTGCCTATTTTAAATGTAAGCTTTGCAGGAGTTAATTTAACAATCCTATCCATGTAAGTTACTCCTTCTCTCTTGGCATGGACTGATCTTTCTGGTGGGGAATTCCAGCCTGTGGCCTGGTGAGAGGGGGAGATGGGGTGAGAAGGGTGCAGAGGAAAGAACTGCTGGGAACAATCCCCTCACTTCCTAGCCAGATAGGGTTAGTCCTAGGCTGAAGAGAGCAAACCTCCCATATCCCTCAGGGGCTAAGCTCCCTTCCTGGAATGACCAGTGATGAAATAGTTGGTGGTTGTGACTTATCAAAAGGGCCATGCGCTGTGAGAACTGTTTATCTTTCGATGGATTTTTTCAGTGGGCTATTTACTCACACATGTTTTATTCCAAATCCTCAAAACAAGACTGGCTACATAATTTGTAGGAGGCCAGGGCAAGAGGAAAATGCAGGTCCTTTTATCCAAAAATTATGAAGGATTTCAATTCGGTCACTGAGAGCATTAAACCTGGCACAGGGCCCCTCTGAGCATGGAACACATCCATGAATCTGGCCCTGCCCCCAAACATGCATAGGATGAGCTCTTCTGTGTCCTAGACTTGGTATGAAACTTTCCCATATCTGACTCCTTCACTGCCCTCGGGAACCAGGGTCTAGAGAAGGAGAAAGATACACAGGGAAAGTGGATGAGATTTTATTTGACAGACGTGTAATGGATACTGTTTGAGACTCTGGAGATTCCAAAGTTAACAAAACAAAGTCCCTGCCCTCATGGAGCTTGCACTCTAGTTGTAGAAGACAACGACAGACAAACAGGCTAGTGCCTGCAGATAGTAGGTCGGATAGTGATAAGCATGATGGATAAATGGGGGGTGGGGGGATAGGAATGCCATCGTAAGGAGTGCTGTTATGATTTCAGGAAAGGTGGTCAAGAAGGGCCTCACGAATCATGTGCTATTTGAGCAAAGACCTTGAGAGATTATGTCATGCAGGCATCTGAGGATAAGCATCCAAGCAGAGGGGTTAGCAAGTGCAAAGGCCCTGTGGCTTCCTGAGTTTGAGAAAGAGTGGGGAGGACAGGATGGTTGGTGTGGAAGATTGGGGCCTAGGAGGATGGAGAGAGGTGGAAAGGGGAGGCTGGGTCTTATAAAGTAATGATTTTGCATTTTGGATGAGATGGAAGCTTTGGAAGTTTTAGAGCAGGGGAGGTATGTGATCTGACTTAGGTTTTAAAGAACTCCCTTTATGCTCCATCAAGAAGAGATTGTGGAGGCATAGAGTGAAAGCAGGTTGACCAGTGAGGAGACTGCTGCAATCATCTAGGTGGCTTTGGACTAAGGCATTCATAGTTGAGGTGATGAAAAGTGGTCAGATTCTAGGAAAACCGTAAGCTCCCAGGTGGTAAGGGGTCATGTTGGTCTTGTTTACCATTGTGATTCTATTGCCACACACAAGATCTGGCATATATAAGTGCTTAGTGAATATATATTTAATGAACCAGGGAGCAAATATAAATAGATAAGATTGGGATAATAAGATAATTAAGACAAATAGGTAAGATTAAGTTCTTATAATAGAGCTATAAGAAATAACATTAAAAGAATGGAAGCACAATACCTTGACAATGTTTTATAGTTTTTATTCTCACTTTGCTTCTATTAGATCTGTTGAAATGTTAAAGATCAGATGATATGAAATAAATTGCATGTCTCAACCCTGCATAGCCTGTGAGCCTGAATATGCTGAAATGGACAGCCTGTATTTTTAGTATGTGGTCAATAGGTGGTGCTGTATCTTGTTAGGGCTCCGTCCCCAACTAGGCAATGTGAGAGGAGGCTTACTGATGTAGATCAAAATGTTAAATGCAGTCTTAGCTGGAGTGTATTCTGGGTCTACTGAAAATAAGATTAGTTTCTCCAGCAATTTGGTAGGACTCTTTTGAAATTATATGTATGAAACTAACATTTGAAAATGTCAATTCTCCCTTACATGGAACATTTAGATATTATTTAAATGATAGAAAATGTATCTCAATATTAGAAACAAAGCTGTGCCCGCATGCTGCAGATGCCCTCAATGCCTGATGACATTTTACTTTATTTCTTTCTCCATGTGATTCTGGTATATGTGTGTATTGTCAATATATGTCTATTTTGGCTGCTATTTGTAAAAAGACCACATAAGGCATCATTAGATTTATTTCCTTTATTGAATGTGTAGGTGGGGGGATGTACAGAAAGGAGCGGCAAGGGGAGAGGGGTATACAAGGAGAAAGTGAGACTACAGTAATATTTAGGAGACCGTGAGTTTGTGTGGGACATTCTATGAACACTTTTTGGATAGCAAATTTCCTCCAGCTGTGGGCTGTCTCCACCAGCTGGGCCATCTTTCTCCACCCAGAAAGCTCTCGAAGTGGTACCACCTCTTGCAAGATTGCATCTCTTGGAACCCTGCAGCTGGCTGGTTCTTTCTTGTCCAATGCCCAACTTTCTGCTGTTAGAATTCGTTCTTATGGATTAAATCCTGCCATTGTCAGGCCTGAAGAAGGGGAAGATCAAAGATTCTGGGCGGGCTTTCCTATGAGTCAGGCAGAGTAAACCTCACCCTACAAGATGACTTGTGTCCCCTCCTCAGGAGGCCCTGGGTGGACTTGAGAGCTGTAGGCGTCTGAGGATCAAATCGTATTCTTTCATGGTGTTAATGATATGGCTCTCCTGAAATGGAAGGCCTTGAGAACTGCTTCTGCTAGCGGACCTGTAAAAGGGACACAGGCCAATATATTGTTGTTCCAGATGGTTTCTCTCTAAGCGATATTTCTGCCTTTTCTTTTCTGGGACTTGATGCCTGAAACTGTCCTTCAACCAGCACTGGCTTCCCTCCTTGCTGTGATCTGAGACCTCTGTCCAAGGGGCAAATGCTCTAACTGACCAGCCAGTATGTCCCCATTTCTTTGACATGGTCATTCCTTCAAACCCTTCGACTTGCCCTTCCTCCTTCAAGCCTTCCTTGAAGTCCTTCCATCCACTTACTATTTGTTGATTCGGCAAATACATGGTGTGTAGCTCCTGGATCTCAGGCATCGTGCTGGGTGCTGGGGAAACAGCAGGACACACTTTCTGTCCTCAACCTTTCCTTAGAATAAACCCCCTTCCTTTTGACTCATTTAAAGCCTGATTTTCCTTCTATGATACTGCTTTGCTGTGGGCCTTGCCTAAAAGCTCCCTATAGTCTGGGGCTAGAAAGTGGGGCTTTCTGTCTTCTTACCTGGCTATCATTCATATATTGGCTTTTTGTCACCTCATGGGTGACAAGCTGGCTCAAAGAACTTTTGGGCATTATTTTTGCATTCAAGGAAGATGGTGGGGGAAGCACCAACTAAGTCTGTTCATTTCATCAGAGAAGCATAAGTTTTTCTGGAGGCTCCCAGCAGAGTTCCGGTATCCCCACATTGCCCCCTTTAGCTAAAAGGAAAACAGGGAAAATGAGTACATGGCTTTAGGGAGAAAGGGTTTGGGAATGGCTCCTTAAGTCAGTCATCCAAGAACATTGGCCCCCGAGGGACGCTCAATCCAGTCAGATTATGCTCTTCTATACAAGTTGCCATAATCTATCAACATCTGGGTCACTCCGTCACATCCATTGACTCCTGGGCTGCCATTTCTCTCCTGACTTCATCTCCTGTTATCATCTGGCTGACTTTAACCTCAGCACTGACAACACTTGGACGCAGAGTTTCCTTACCTCCTCCATCCCTCTCTTCCACTCCTCCTAGGCAACCTATTAAATAGCTAACATTGAACTCACTGCTTCACCCAAACTTTCATCTCCTCTTGCTTTCCCATGACTGGCTCATGAAAGTTCATCTCACTTGTCATTGTCACTGAGATCATTGAATTCATCCCGTGCCACTCTGTCTTCTTCACATCTGGTAACTGAAGGTCCCTGAATCCTGTTCATCTTATCTCTGGAATAGCTCTTGCCTCCTCCTCTCTCTGTATTGCCACAGCTCCACTTTAAGTCCTGATTTTCTCTCGCTGTTTCAATCCATCCTCTGAACTGCCACAATTATGTAATTATACCATGTAATTTGATTTGATTGTTCTTCCTTGGTTAAAAGTCATTCATGGTTTCTTATTGTTTTAGTATAAAATAAAAGCATGGCATTCAAAACCTTTCCTGCCCAGCCCATCACTGTAGCCTACTCTCCTCCGTGCTCTTTACCTTGTCATTCTGGATTTTCAGTTTCCCGAACAAGTCTCAGGGCTTTGCTGTGTCTGGACGCTCTTTCTTTCCTTCTCATTCAGTGAACTCCTTCTGCAAGCCGAGCTCAAATACAACCTCTGCAACGTTGCTTTCCTCAATCTCTTAGGCAGAATGAATCACACTGTCTTCCTTTCTACTGTTGCACTGTTCATGTCATATTTGTGACATCGTTTTCTACATGCATGATGATCTCCTTTAGGAGGGGACCAGTCTCTCATTCAGCTTTACATCTTTAATAGCTACTGCAGTGCCTGGCACATAGCAGGTGTTCAACAGAGGTTTGTTGAACAAATATTTTTGAACTATTGTGGATTGCAATGGGGGAAATTTTCTGAATGTTGTGCATTTGGTACATTCTTAACGTGTGGTAAATATGAGTCCTAAAAGTTTAGTGAAGAAAACTTCAGAGAACAAATGTTTACCACAGTGTAGAGTTCTTCAGTTTCCAGGATCGGAGGTGGTGTGTGTGTGGTTGATGTTTTTAGAGTGAGGCAATGGCTCAGCCCTGTGGGAGCAGATTGCATGAGACAAGCACCCAGAATGGGGGAGATAATGCCAGCCAATCTGTCAGATTTCATCATCTGCTGGTCCTGGGCTGGTAAGATTCTTTATATATGCCTCTCTTACATCTTGTGCTTACTTCTTGTGAGGAGCTGCCTTCAAATTTCATCCTCTGCAGGTTGCTTATACAACTCAACATCTAAAAATAATAATTTAAGATAGCATATTATTTATTTTGAATTTCATAAATGAATCTTGGTGTATTTTTTGTTGTTGTTAAGCACAGATTCTAATTATTTCTGCTCTCTGTTGAAATCTATAGGCATGGAGAAGAGGCAAATCTCTTTCATAGGTTATTTCTTAGTCAAGCAAGAAATAATATTTTTTCTTTTAATTTTATACTGCTAAAATTATAATTATATAATTATGAAAAAGCAGTTTGGGGAGTAGTCCATTTATGACTCAAGTATATCTCTGGTCCTTTCTTATTGTGCACCAAAAGAAAGGACCAGCAATTTACTTTTTGAATCTGGGAAACCTAATTGTGGGTGGGGTGTGGGTGTTGGCAATTGAAATGTGTGGGTTGACAAGTTGTTTGAATATACTTGCATGACTGTGGGTGAGGTAGTGGGTGTGTGTATGTGTGTGTGTGTGTGTGTGTGTGTAGCTCAGCAATTACAACAAAACCTCAGAAGTTTTGAAAAAAGGTGGGACATAATGAACTCCTGAGTAGATATCTATTATAATTACACATGCATCCTGTCTTTCTGTGCTAGTATTGTTGAAGATAGCTCTCCTTTAACAAATTGACGATATTTGAAACCCTTTATGTTCTAAGTAGTTTAAATATCTTCCCTGGACATTATTCATGTTATTAATTTTCTTTGCAATGCCTTGTTTTCAAATGCGCTACAAAGGTAACCTTCAATCAAGGTTGAATTACTGTTATTTTCAGAGTAGCAGCATCTGAAATGATGAGGTTTGACTGCAAATGTCTTTTTTCCTAGCCATAGGAGTAATAATGACAGTTCTTTCCATCAGGTTGAAACAAAGCATATGATCATCTGTGTGAGTATAATGTCTTAGGTGCTTTCCTAGAAATATATTTTATAGTCTGGTTTAACTAGGGAAACAAGCAATTGGTAATTGCTAATGCGTTAGAAGGTACTGTTCAGGAATTTTAAGGCAGATCTTCCATTTTTGGGGTAAAAAAGGAATGATTCTGATGGGTTTAAGTATATCATCTCTTCTGCATTCACATATGGCTTTGTGTGAAAAAGAAAGAGACAGTTCTAAATGGGTAACTTGGCAGGAATACTGGTGATAGGAGATGATTTTACAGAGTTGATAGAAAGAGCAGGTTTCGCCTTGAATGCAGAAATCTGGCCTCTGTGGGCCGAATACAGAGAAAGGACAGTGTGAATTTCCCAATATTGTTGTTCCAAAGGTGTGGCAGCAACATCAAAGCCAAAAATCCACTGTTGGAGCCACGAATCTCAAATTAAAGAAGAATGTTGCAAGTATCCCTTTCATGTAATGAACTGGATCCAGGTTTCATTTGAGTGATAGCTTAATTGCTGGTCAATGACCTTTTATTGTTTTCTTCTGCTTAAGAGATTAAGCTTTATTCAGGGCACAGCTGAAGAGAGAACAAAGCGTCAGTAAATTAGCAGCATAATCTGTTGAGTCATGAGAACATGAAGCCTTTTCCTACACGCACAGAAGCATTTCAGCTTGGATGACACAGATCTGTCCTTTAAGGGCCATAGGCATTGTTGCTTCTTCCTCCATCCCTCCCTATAGGTTTAATGCCAGCCACGGTGCCCCTTTCCCATTTTTATTGTTGAAGTTTTCTATCCTTCCTGTGGGGAAAAACATTTCTCTTCTTACTTCCATGAAACTGCTCGTGAAGGTCACCGTGGCCTCCGCCTTCCTACATCCAAAGCTTGGTTCTCAGTCTTCATCCCACCTCACCCTGCAGCAGCAGCCGACACAGTCGCTCACTCTCTCTTCCAGCAAACATTTTCTTCTCTTGACTTCCAAGACTCTGCACTTTCCCTCCTACCTCTTCTGCTGCTGGATACATCTTCCCAGATGCTTGCTGCTTCCTTCTCTTTTCATTGACACATCCAGGGCTCAGACCTTAGATCGCTCCTTTTTCTCTGCCTTCCACACGCTCTTGGAAATCTCATTTGGTCTCATGGCTGTCTGTGCCACAAACTCCCACACGAGCACCTCCAGCCCACACCTATCCCTGAATTTCAGACTCACAGAGCCAAGCATCTATTCCATGTCTCTGCATTTCCACCTTCACGTGTCTGAAACTGAACTCTAGATCTTTCTTCCAAGTTGGCTTTCCTTGCCTTCTTTCACATCTCAGTTAAGGACAGCTTCATGTGTTTAAGTGCCCGAGCCAATTGCCTTGGAAGCATCCCTGACTCCTCTCTTTTGCTCACATTCCACATCTAACCTTTCAAAAAACTCTAACATCTGGAATCTTGTTACCACTTCTTACTATCTCCACTGCACCAACTTTGGTCTGATCCACAAACATCCCTTGCATGGATTCTTGCAGTTGCCTTTTAGCTGGTCTTCAAGCTTCTATCCTTGTCCTCCGAGGTTGATTCTCCCCATTACTCTCAAAGTAGGCCAAGGCCCTCATTAAGGCCAATGAGGCTCTGCATGATCTGTCCCTTCCCCCAAACCTTCCCTCTCTGACTCCTCTTCCTGTCACTCATCCATTTCAGACACCATGGCCTCTTTGCTGTACCTTTAACTTTCTAGATGTGTTTCTATTTTAGGGCCTTTGCACCTGTGGTTCTCTCTGCCTGGAATGTTCTTTCCCAGACATGTGCATCATGAACTCCCTCACTTCAAATCTTCTCTCTGATGCCATTTTCTTGCAGAGGTCACCTTGACAACCCTAAGTACCATTGCAACCCCCTCCCTCCGCCCTGCTGACTCCCCTGCTCTATTATTTTTCTATAACAATTATCATCTAGTAAGATACTATATAATATGCTTATTTTTATGCTTTTAATAATAAGTCAGCCACTTCCCCCTAGAATGTAATCTTCATGGGGGCGGGGACTCTGTCTGTTTTGTACCCCAGCACCTATGATGGTATATGGTACATAGTAGGTCCTCAGTGGATGTTTGTTGAATGAATGAAAGAAAGCCATAGATGCTAGGGTGGCTGGCTTGCTCCCAGGGTGATGTGAATACTTTTCTCTGAAGCCTTTGATCGGGGGAGACCTCACTTCCTAAAGTGTTTGTTGGGGAGCAGGAGCAAGAATGAAGTTTCCCTGGGGGTAGTCTCTGGGAGAGAGAAAAAGAGAGCAGAACTTTCCTGCTGTTGCAGGAATGACTTGGGTGGTTCCTACTTGAGTGACAGAGGTGGGTGGTCAGGGAGCCTGGACTGGCTTGATGTATTTTGTATTCTGATATTTTTGCTTAACATTATATCATGAGCATTTCCTAATTTTAAAAATAATTTTCATGGTGATTATTTTAATGACAGCATACTTAAAATACAGTGTTAATGACCCAGCCTTGAAAGTAGATATGTGGTTGCATGGAGATGATCATGGGTTGCTTTTGAGAATCTGAGGGTAATGTAGTTAAGAGCACAGGTTACAGTTAGTCTGTCGGGGTACAAATCTTGACTCTGGCCCTTTCCACCTGTGTGCCCTTAGACAACTCACTTTCCTGTGTGTTACTTTCCTCCTCTGTAAAATTGGAATAGCAACAGTACCTGTGTCTGTAACAGTAGCAGGGTTATTTTGGAGAATAGAAGAGTTGATATTTATAAAGTACTTGGGGCCAGGCATGTTGGCTCATGCCTGTAATCCCAGCACTTTGGGAGGTCGATGTGGGTGGATCACTTGAGGTCAGGAGTTACCAGCCTGGCCAACATGGTGAAACCCTGTCTCTACTAAAAAATGCAAAAATTAGCTGGATGTGGTGATGTGTGCCTGTAGTCCCAGCTACTCGAGAGGGTGAGGCAGGAGAATCACTTGAACCTGGCAGGCAGAGGTTGCGGTGAGCTATCGTGCCACTGCACTCCAGCCTAGGCCACAGAGCAAGACTCTGTCTCAAATAAATAAGTAAATAGATAAATAAATAAACAAAGTACCTGGACCCCAGTTACTCAAAGTGTGGTCTTCAGACCAGCATCATCAGCAATACCTAGGGGCTCGTTATAATAGAAATGCAGACTCTCAGACCTGGCCCCAGCCCTGCTGAATCAGAAGCTGCCTTTTAACAATATCCCTAGGTACTTTCCATGGCCAGCAGAGAAACTGACTTAAGCAGTGCCTGGAACACAGCAAGTACTACATAATGTTGGTTAAATATTAGAGCAGTTCTGGTTTTTCACCAGTCAGACCTCTAAGGCTTATTTCTTGTTTGTGTCAGGCAAGCTTTTCCAATAAATAGCTGGGGGGCTGTCTCAGGCCAATCACTGTGTACCTCTGGGCTTCAGCTTACTTGTCCGTGATGTGAGAGTTGGAAATGAGTAATTTCAAAGTATCCTGCCAGCTCCGGCCCTTCGGTATTCAATACTGCCTCTCAATTCACACTTTACTGAGCAGGGAGTTAAAGAAGACCCAGGATTTCTTTTGGAAACTGTATAAAAAAGTAAGGCCTTGGAAAAATGTTTACAAATGTCCCTTATGGTGCAAGCTAATCATGCCAGAATTGTCCGAATTTAAAAAAATCTCACAGGTTTATCTTATTCTGTCTTTTTATATTCTTTTTTGGAGACAGAGTCTTACTCTGTCACCCAAGCTGGGGTACAGTGGCGTGATCTTGGCTCACTGCAACCTCTGCCTCCTGGGCTCAAGTGATTCTCATGCTTCAGCCTCCTAAGAAGTTGGGATTACAGGCACCCACCACCACGCCCGGCTAATATTTTGTATTTTTAGTAGAGACTGCCATGTTGGCCAGGCTGATCTCAAACTCCTGACCTCAAGTGATCCACCCACCTTGGCCTCCCAAAGTGCTGGGATTACAAGTGTGAGCCACCACACCCAGACCATCCTATTCTGTCTTAGTATTTATTTGATGATACTAAGAACTTGCAGAATTCTGTTGCTCTTGACAGCAGCTGGTCTATTAATTATTAGCCCTTTTAGAATAAAAAACAATGACCCTTACAAATTATCTAATTTTTGGTGACATAATTGCTTCATAGCCCATGATTCAGAGTTAGCAATTCTAAGAGATTATTTTTCTAAAATGTAGCCAGTAATCACACCCTAACTGTCTGAAAGGGCTCCTAGAAAATAGTCCTTACTTTATAGGAAAGGAAAATGAAAAGGGGGATGCCTCTCTTGAAAACATTGTTATAACCACTATCAAGATTTTCAACATGTTTCTATGACTGGCAGAATACAGGTCCAATTCCTTGGCCTGGTTGGTATTCTTGACCCATTTTTATTTGGCTCTAAATATATCTTTTATGGACTGAATTTTGTCTGTGTTCTTTCCACAAATTCATGTGTTGAAGCCCTACCTCCTGATATAGCTATTGGGAAATAAAAGTAAAATTCTAAGCCCCTCAACTGAGTGAACAGACCTTCTCTTGGCCATGGCAATCCCAGAATAACCTTGAAAACGGTTCTCAGCCATCATGGTATGGGAGGTTGGGCACATCTTTTTATATCTGCTCCCTCACTAACAGCCATTAGGCCTTCTTCCCTACAGGCTAAACAGAAACTAGCCCTCTCAAAAGATTCTGCTGCTAATATCAACCAACCTCCTGATGCTGCCCCTCCCTTTTGCAGTTTTGGTGCAACAGTGGACCAGCATTTCTTCCTGATGAGAGACAATTGACCATGGAGTGGTTCTGTCCAGTCTATGGAGAATGTGCAGTGAAGATTTTCCTGTCATCTGCTTCATCTTTTGATGTCAGAGGGCCTAAAACTCCACCCTGGGATTAGGCTAACTCTGCCATTTTTTGTACACAGGACCCATGAAGAGGCATGAAGCTCAATTGCACATGTGCATGTTTTTCCTTTTGTAAATATTAATGACTCCTCCTATAATCTGTTGAATATGTACACTTAACCACCCAACTTACCATACGTTTCTGTTCCCTTTTCCCCTCCCTTGAAGTATCTGTTTTTGGCTTCTGACCAGAGGCTACACTTCCCAGCCTCTGGGAATGGCCACCCTGCAGGCTGAAACTCTTCATGAGAAATAAAGCTCTTCTTTCTAAATTTATGAAACTTGTCATTCTTAAATTGATATGATATTTGGAGATAGAGCCTTTAAGAAGGGAATTAAGGTGAAATTAGGTCATGAGAGTGGGGCCCTAATCTGATAGGACTGTTGTATTAGTCTGTTTTCATGCTGCTGATAAAGACATACCCAAGGCTGTTTATAGAAAAAGAAAACGGACTCACAATTTCATGTGACTGGGGAGGCCTCACAATCATGGCAGAAGGCAAACGGCATGTCTTACATGGTGGCAGACAAGAGAGAATAACAGAACTTGTGCAGGGAAACTCCCCTTTATAAAACCATCAGATCTCACAAGACTTATTCACTATCACAAGAACAGCATAGGAAAGACCCACCCCCATGATTCAACCACCTCCCACCAGGCCCATCCCATGACACGTGGGAAATGTGGGAGTTACAATTCAAGATGAGATTTGGGTGGGGACACAGCCTAACCATAACAACTGGTATCCTTATAAGAAGAAGAGGTACTAGAACTCACTCTCTTTCTCTCTGCATAAACAGAGACGAGGCTACATGAGGATACAGAGAAAAGGCATCATCTGTAAGTTAGCAAGAGAGGCCTCACTAGAAACCAACCTTAATGCCACTTTGATCTTGGACTCCAGGTTTAGAACTGTGAGAAAATAACTGTCTGCATTTTAAGCCACCTGGCCTGTGGTATTTTATTATGGGTGCCCAAGCAGTTGAATGCATCCTCCTTCCAATTTTTTTTCTTATGCTCCCACAAGGTGCTTGTCTCCTTCTATATGCCCAGGATGTGCCCACTTCCATATCTTTCTCCTGAGTCCTCTTAGGATGGCTTTCCTCTCCATTGCTGCTGTAAGAATCAGTTGGTTTTCATGGCTCTGTTCAAATGACATCTCTTCTGGGAAGCCTTCTGAAGTGGGTTTCATAAGGTCTCTCCCAAATTCATGGTGACCCGGAACCTTAGAATGTGACATTATTTGGAAATAGGACCTAAGGACCAATAACTCATACATTTATAAGAAGAGGAGATGACCCAGATACGCAGAAAAGATGGCCATGTGAAGACAGAGGCAGAGATTGTAGTGATGCTGCCACAAACCAAGGAATACTGGAAGCTGGAACAGGCAAGAGTTATCTTCTAGAGCCTTCAGAAGGGGTGTGGTCCTGTTGACACTAATTTTGGACTTTTAGCTTCCAAAACTGTGAGAGAATAAATTCCTGTTGTTTTATGCCACCAAGTTTGTGGTAACTTGTTAAGGCAGCCGTAGAAAGCTAATAGGCCTTCTCTGATCCTCGCAGGGGAAAGTTCCCAGGGGACATTTTGCCTCTTCCTGAGACTTTCCACCTTCTATTATAGCTTATTTAATTGCATCCCATTGGTTCACCAAGACTGTGACCCCTGGAGGGGAGAATCTTTGAGCCAACAAAGTGTTCATCATAGAACCTTGGGTATTGCAATGTTTGTAGTCCTCAAAAATGTCTTAAATAAATGAACAGAAGTGCTGCACTGTCAGATTTCCTAAGGGAAATAATAGCTTTTTCCCAGGACAAAAATTCTGCATCCATGACACGTGCACATCTACTTCCGGGTTAATTTGCATAGGAGCATGTAGTGGGGAATGAGAATTTCCTATACAATTGTGTTAGTGATTGTTTATTGAAACTTTATGAGAGAAACATTATTGTGTAGTAGAAAGGGCACAAGACTGGGCATTTAAACCTCTGCAATTGGGTTGGAGTCCAGGTCTTTCTGATTATTGGCTGTGATACCTTAGGTAAGCCACTCTCAGGCTCAGTATCAATATGAGCAAAATGAGGATAAAATTGTGAGTGTTGCCTAATCCACGGGCATGTTAGGAAACTTGTAGGAGGTAGGTTATAAGAGAGGGCTCTGGAAGCTACAAAGTCTCCAAGCTTCTGAGCTGGTTTGAGAGTTATCTAGAGTGCCTTGTGGGGTCACAGTCATAGTCACGGAGCTGTAGGAGTTAGACCTGTAAGGGAGTTTAGGGATCATATAATGAAGACCCCAATATTACATGAGGAAACTGAGGCCAAAAGAAATTATGACTCACTTATCTACTGTGAATCCAGTGGCCCCACAGTGGGAGCATGTGTCCCTCTTCACTAAGCTGAGCTGCCATAGCAAGCAGGCAACGAGCAATGTTTCTTTCTTCGCAGAAACTAATCACGGTGAGCTCACCTGATGGAACAGACAGAACAAGTGCAGGACAATTCCCAGAAACACAATAAGAACGTTGTACATAATGTCAAACTCATTTCATCACATGATTCTTTGCAGTTCATTTTGAAGAATGTCATAAACATTTTAGCAATCCTAGTATGATAAGGGTATAACTTACAATGGCATTTATTCAAGGCTTAGGTTGTAGAATAACATTATGCCCTAGATATTTGACAGACAGGAGTGTGAATTTTTAAGTCAAATAGATGAGGTGGAGATACCCAGGGAAGATACTGGCAAATCAGTAGCTCTCAATGGAAGAGTAAACGTCCATGATGTGATGTAAGTGTCCATGATGTGATGCAGAGATTGATAGCCTAGTTCCTAGACCTGAAACTGTTAAAATGCTGATTCTGGTATTCCCAGTCGCTTGCCGAAGAAGAAGAGGCTAAAAACCTGTTATAGGGCACTGTAGATATGAGTGATCGGTTAACTTTAAAATGTCCCTTACTGTGAGCAAGATCACATAGTTGGATGCATGAAAGAGTGCTCTATTTGTTAAGGAAATAAGAAATACAAATGAGAAACCTGGATGCTAACATTCTCAGATGGGAGCTCATTTTATTTTCTAGTAAAGAAAAACACTTTGTGGAGAGGTTCTGTGATTGTGACACGGAATATGTCTCAAATTAAGGTTATGCTGTGCTAGATATATGAAGAACTATGTCTTTAAATGACTTAACAGGACATTTTCGAGCAACTCAGCACTTGGCAGATTTCATTTTGACAAGCAGGAGCAGGTGGGTGGCTCAGGCTTCTCAACCTTGAAGAGATGACCCCAAATGACTTTGTGTTTTCCTCATAGCTGCAAGATAAAATAAGGGTTAATTAACTGTCTGGGGGAAGGCACATCCATTGCTCAGGTGAAGGGGAGAGGATTGTGTGACAGATGAATAGAAAGAACCAGTGTCAGGGAAGCACACAGTGACATCCGTGCTGGGAAGCACGCTGGCCAGGCATCCCTGGGGTCTGGTGGTAATGGTTTCTGTTCAGCAGAAAGGAATTAAACCCAACAGTCAACGGTGCTCACACAAGCGTGCATACTTCTGCAACTCTTGAGAGAGAGATTTTTCTGTTTTTCTACACTTGGGTGAGGAACCGACCCTGCAGAGGCAATACACCTCCAGGCAGGCTTATGCCTTTTCTGAACTTTGAGAGGCTTTAAATGCTTTGAAAATAGGTAACTTTTCTGAAATTGCTTCAAATCGGGACCCTTTTGACACTCTTTTTCACTTTTGCTACTGCTTCTATTTTCTTCATTAGTGCCTCTCCCTCTTCTGCTTCCTCTAATCTCTGTCTCTGCCAGTCTGGGTCAAGTTTCTGGCACCTGATTTGTTTGCCAGGAAAAAGACAACTGCGGGTGAAGGAGAAAACCCTTTCCTGCGTGCTCGGCTGCCTTCAGATCCAGTGCTCCTAGCTGGGAGATGGGAAGCTGTGGGCTGTGCAGTGGGTCCTGTGGTCTTGGAAAGGGGACACTCCACCTTGTGCTCATCTTTGTAGAATCTGGGCAGGTTTGGGGGTCCTCATGAAAGATTTTGAAATTTTTGAAGTCTATTCTCTGCCTGTTTTTCTAAAAAATTCTTTATTAGGTGAATCATTTACTTAACATTGTGTACTTGGGAGAATATGATGATGGGGACAGAGCATGCTGTATTGCCTGGCTTCTTAGGAAGAAAACACTATGGGCTGCCCTGCAGAAATGCAGGCAGAAGCTGTCGTCAGTGAATGTTGGGAGGATCCATAATGTTGGATTGGAATAGAACTAGAGTGAGGTGTTTGATTTTGGTTTTGTTTGCTTGGTATAAAAATTCTATCAGATTCTCTCATGTTCATATTTCTTTCTCCCTGCATTTATAAAAGAACAGTTTTGCAAACCAGAAAAAAGATATACACAGTTGGCCCTCCATATCTCTGGGTTCTGCATCTGTGGATAGAACCAATTGCAGATTGAAAATATTCAGAAAAAATTGCGATATGTGTAAGTCTTCGGGAGTTCATGCTGTATAAATAATTACTGTGAAGTTTCAATTTCATATATGTAGACAGACTCTTGGAAATATCTAAGATAGTAACAATGCGAAGTGGTGATATATTGAAAGAAGAAAGAGAACAGCACAAATTGAATCAGAATCATAGTTTTTTAAAGCAAATGTGGATGTGAACATATATTACTGTATAGTCGTCCCTGAATGTCTAAGGGAGATTGGTTCCAGGGCCCCCGAGGATACCAAAACCTGTGAATGCTCAAGTCCCTGATCTAAAAATGGTGTAGTATTTGCATATAATCTATTCACATTCTCCTGTATACTTTAAATTGTCTCTAGATTGCTTATAATATCTAATACAATGTAAATGCTATGTAAGTAGTTGTCACACTGCATGGTTTAGAGAATAACAATAAGAAAAAAAGTTATTTATACAGCATGGACTCCCAAAAGACTTACACATATAATAGTCAGATGATGATTTAAAAATCGCTATGTCAGGTCTTTCAATCTTTAATTCCATTTTTATTTTGCTTTTCTCACTCTCTCCACAAACACGAATATACTTATCTGTAATACATACAATACTCTTCTAAATCTTGATCATTTGATTGAGGTGGTGTTTGCCAGGCTTCTCCACTGTAAAGTTACTATTTTTCCCTTTGCAAATAGTAAAAAATTTGTGAGGAGACGCTTTACAATTATGTAAACATCCTATTTGTCATCAAATTTTCCTGCACTTGTTGGCATCCACTGATAATTTCCCAACGCCATCATGCCAAGAAGTAAATGTGGAAGGAATGATTAAGTTAGAAAAAGAATCTGCAACATTCCTTTACTATTCTGGAATGTATTTTATAGCTGGTATAATCTATCTGTAAATAACTTCAACTGTAATATAAAGGAGAAACAAAAGGTTGATAATGTATAATAAAAATAATGTGTATTTCAGTATGTAAATGCTTTGGCACTTCTGTACAAGAGGATACATTGGGAGTCAAGTGTGTGCCCCTATGTGAGAAATCACGGTGTGGGGACAGCTACATGTGCGGAGGTGGCCTGCTGATGTCTCAGAGTCAGCCAGTGCTACTGTGTTGGTAATGTGATTTTTGAAACCAATGAACAACTTTTGGTAAAATTTGAAACAAAGTGTGCAACATGTTCCTTCAGTTACCCCATATTCACAATCCCACCAAATTTGGTATACATTAAAATGGTGCAAAAATTATTTGAGTTTAAATCTAAGATGTATATAAAATTTAGATAACTATAGATTTTTTTATCTACATGGATGCTGGGTGGGACATTTGACAAATTGTACGGGGTGTGAATAATTCTTTGGAGTGTGGCACCAATCTGCTCATTTCAGGAAATCTGATACCTCTGGTTTGAACCCACTAGATGTCTTTAGCATACTCTAATCATCCAGACAATAAAATAACTCCCACAAATGTCCAAAATGTCCTCTGGAGGTGGTAATACTGGTTGAGAAGCAATATTCTGAGCTCTCTCATAAGCTCAGATTCCTGACCACTGGTGCCCCTCCCCTTTGCCAACAACAACAAAACCAGAAAAAGCACATATATTGGTTTTTTCTTGGTGTTCCTGAGTAATGTTCTAGTCCTTCACCTGTTTGCTTTAGCCCTCTCTATTGCATCTTGTAGGTCTTGGGCATGAGATACTTTTTAATTTCCACGGATGCATAATACGTTGATTTGAGGTTTAAGAGAACAATGTCAAATGGCCTGATCCACCATATTTACCCCTTCATGGGGATGAATATGAAGATTAATATCTCCTTCAGTTAAGACTAGGAAGACAAGGGACATTTTCAAGGACTCAAACCAAGGCTCTAATTCTTCCATATACTTCTCCCCCAACATTTGTACATGTCTTTAACGTTCCCTCAAAGGTTTTGCTCCTTGGTGTTCCTGAATTTAGATCAAAACCTGGAGTAGAAATGTGATCAGATAACAGGAAAGTCTGGTTTTGAAAGGCTATCTCGCCACATTGAAATCAGAAGCATTATAGACAAGTGCTTGAGTGACCAGCAATGCAATTGTGGAGAATCAGCCTATTACTTGATCTTCTAAGTCATTAGGAATGTTTTGACCAAGAAGACCCTGGCCTACTTGATTTAAATCTGTTTTAAACAATAATAATGTGAACGAGTCAAAGGAATCTTAAGGAAGGAGAATTTTATTTGAGCTGAGGGGTTTCTGTTGACTGAGTTTGGACAGACATATTATTAATAACTAGAACATGTGGTATTTTTGTTTGTCATTGTTGGAGTATTCCTGGAGTCAGTTTCCCCTCTGTTTCTCCATTTTTCTCTCTCTTTTGCTTTCTCAGGCCTCCCATAATTTTGCTTTCTTTAATGCTTTCATGTTCCACCTTTTTAGGCATGATGAATCTGACTTCTAACTGAACTGAGCAAATGATTTCATTACAGTCATGCTTTAAAATCACATTTACAAGTTCTCATAGGTCAGCAGCAGAGATACTGGAAACTGGGAGTGCCTACCAAGCACAGATGGGCTACATTAATTTTGTGGCTTTCTCTTTGTTCTTTCAGACTGTTTCATGAGGCTTCTCCCATCTAGAATCTTTCTCAGGAGTATTCTGGGTGCTTTGACCTGGATCAGTTACCGCTTTGGCTTGTGGCAACCTGAAAACTGGCACAACAGGACAAAAATGAGTTGATTATTTCAGCTGAATTTCCTGGGAGTTTCATTCACAATAAAGGAGAGGCAGAACAAGTAGAAAACTGGAACATGCAGCTCCTCATTACCCCTTTGTCGTACCATCCATGCAGTGAATGTTTACCAAATTCCCTTTATGCCTCATAGCAGGAGGCCACAAGGAGAGTGACTGAGTTCCCATGGCTACCACAGGAGGCCGCCAGGTGGGACAAAGAATTCAGGGAGAGGAAGTGGATGGCCTGGGTCTCCATTTCTGTTGTTACCTCCTAGCAGTTAGCATGTCTGAACCTCAAACTCCTCATAAAAACCCCAGTTTTGTCTACAGCTCAGTATGATTGTGAGAATCAAGTGAAACAAGAAAACTCCAAGGATGAGTTAAAGATAAAAACCCCACAAGCATTTACAACAGCACAAAGCAGCCTTTTTGAGACCACATAGATGGGAATTAGGTTTCAGGAGTCTGGGGTACAAGCCTGAATGTACATCCACTCTGTGCCTCCCAGGGCAGCTGAGAGGGCTGCATGTTCTGGAGCAAACCCTTTGAATGAGGGCAGAGTGGGCAAGAGAACAAGTGAGCCATCCTATTGTTTCTTCAACCTCAAAATGTCAAAATTGAACTCATCACTTCTTGACCTTGGCTTTAGGCCACCACTTCCCCTTCATGGCGCTCTCTGGCCCTAATACCCTGGCCTTTTGAAGTTAATAGCATGGAAGGCAACCGTGTCCACCCACAGTGTGATTCTTGGCTGCACTGTGAGGACCAGACACTGGGCCAGAGTGGACGTGGCTCTGATGTCTTATGATTCCCCCATTGTATGCTCAGAATCTTGTTTACTAAGGCTGCCAAGAACAGAGACTACCTAGAGAAGGTTTTCACTTAAATAATTCAGCGTGGCATTGAACAAAGTCAAATGGCAAATGATAAAATTGGAGAGAAAGAACTAGATTTAGGATTCAATCATCCAGGCTCTACTCTGGGCTCTCTACTTATTTTTTGTTTGGCTTTGGAAAAGTTACTTCACCTGTTTGCACCTCACTTTCCTCATTTGAAAAAGGGGGTTAGTAATCACTGCCGCTATGAAGTTACAGGGCTGCTATGAGAGTCAGATGGAAGGATATATTTG
The DNA here is from genome assembly GCF_009828535.3 of Hylobates moloch. Taxonomy (NCBI): domain Eukaryota; kingdom Metazoa; phylum Chordata; class Mammalia; order Primates; family Hylobatidae; genus Hylobates; species Hylobates moloch. The sequence goes on from NW_026652284.1 coordinate 54,489,399, forward strand.
GTGTGTCATCAACTGATGAGCTCTCTATGGTACAAAGAACACAAAGTAGATTTGGGGTGATTCGTTGTTAAAGGCAATCAGAAAGAAACTAGAATTTATTGAGGTTTGTTATGAACCTGACTTCATGTTTCATATATAATCACATTCACTCTTCACAAGAATCCTGTGAAGTGAGTATCATCATCCTCCTTTTTCTCAGAGAGGTTAAGTAACTTACCCAAGATTACATGCTGCCAACTGACCTGGCTGGAATTCAAATCCAGGTCAGGCTGATTCCAAAACTCTTGTTCTTGGTATGACATCTGCTGCCTCAATAGTAGAACAAATCATATATATTTGTGTGTATAATTTGTATACATATATGTATTCTTTTTTTTGAGATGGGGGTCTTACTCTGTCTCCCAGGCTAGAGCGCAGTTGTGTGATCTCAGCTCACTGAAGCCTCTGCCTCCCAAGTAGCTAGGACTACACGCCACCAACACACGGCTAATTCTTTTTTTTTTTTTTTAATTTTTATAGTGATGGGGTTTCGCTATGTAGCCCAGGCCAGTCTCGAACTCCTGAGCTCAAACGATCCATCTACTTCAGCCTGCCGAAGTGCTGGAATTACAAGTGTGAGCCACCGCACCTAGCCTAAAACAAATATATACTTTGACTCTAGGCAGTACATTAGTGATTTCTCTACTTGTACGTAGAGAGATAAAACAAAAAAGCAAACCCCAGAATTCAATATTTATATCTTAATCCAAACAACACTTCTGTATTTGAGAAAGGAAAGTCCAGGCTAAATGGATGTCTCAGAGAGATTCAAAGCTGAAGGTTTTGCAGACATCACACCTAAGTGGGTGTTTAATCCAGGAGCGTTAGGAGAAGAATGCCAACTGACAGGACTGCCATGAGATTCCATAGGGACAGTAAACATCCATTGTGATAGCCTGAAGCCAAAACACATGCCATCAGCAGGCAGCTGAATACACAAATCCAGCTGCATCTGGCTGCTGGGAAGCATTTCGCATCATCTTTGCCGGCAAGAGCTCAAACTCACTAGATTTAAATGAAAACTACTGACAGGAAATGCATAGAACTCATGAAGGAATGTGTTCAGTGGAAACTTAAGTGCAAAGCTGTAAGTGTTTTGTTTCTAGGGATCGATGAGAAGGCTTAAGAATCTAAAATCTGGGCATTTTAGATCTGTTTAGTACAGGGATAATTTGCGGCCTCAAGTTTAGAGTCACGTTTGAAAAACTGGCCCCTGGATTGCAGGAAAACAGAAAAACAATATAGCCATTTGGTATGACTTGTTATAAAACTTAGCTGGTGGTTTTTAAAAATAGTTCCAAACCAAATTAGCTCTGGGCACCTGCTGGAGCTTAGTATGTTTTCAGATAGACTTGTTTGCTGTCAGCCAAAAAAAAAAAAAAAAAAAAAAAAAAAAAATCCAACCCAACAAAACCTTCCACCCACATGGTTTGTTATAAAACCTGACATTACTAATGCTTTTCCAAGCCACTTTTCTTAGATCAAATCATTCAAATAAAGAAACATGGCATCTGACATCTTGAAAGAATGGGGCAAATTATTTGCTGTTAGGTAACAGTTTCAGAAAGTCATGGGAAGAAGAAAGGTAGGAAACGTTAGAAAATGCAATGTATTAATCACTGTGTGAAAGCTTTTCTAATTCTTCATGTGACTTCATTCCAACACGGATATTATAATATGGCTGGAATGTTGGGATTTACGGTTTTATAGGATAGGCCCCTTAAACCATCTCTGTTATCGCAATGTTTACCCAAGATGTGCGCGGATATAGCTGTTTCAAGTGATTTGGACATTTTATGTGACAGAAAAGATATAATTGATATTTAAATGAATAATGGCAACAATGATAGCCACCAAACTGGCAAAAATCATTTTCTGGAGATTTTACTTTTTAGGCAATATTGAAAGCTGTCCATTGCTTATAGAGTATGTTAAGACTTGGATCAACATTAACAAATGAAAATCTCATTTCTGCAGTGCTCTGAGGGTGATTTAGGTTTCACAGACCTCATTTAAATTCTGATCTGTAGCAGTTCTCTGACTGCAGTTGGAAAAGAATGCTGTTTAATTATACATATGTTTTATATAGTAAAATGGCTTCAGAAAGCCTCTCTTACCATCACTAGTCTACATATCATTGAATAAAATACTACTGACTCACTAGTGATTCACCCTGCCTTCCTGAATAACTTTGAATAATTTAACTTCCTAACCACTGCAGGTTCTTGAAATCAAATTGGTATCTTAGAAGTCCGGATAGAAGTAATTATAATAATAATGGCAAGGATATTGATGACTACTATTGTTTTTGTTACTACTACTTACTAAATGCCTGGTACTAAAATAGACACTTTATATGCATTTTTGATATACCTGATAACAGTCCTGTAAAAGTTATTACTAGCTCATTTTATAAATGGGGAAACAGCATCTTAGAGTTTGCACAGCTTAAAAAAATGGAAATATTGGAATCTGAATCCAAAACAGCCTGACTCAAAACAATGTTCTTTCCATTATGCAAGGGAAAAAAAAGGTTGAGTATCAGAGAGAAGGTAATAGGAGACATTTTCTCCAGGAAGTGACCCATAAGATGGCAAATGTGCTTTGCTCCCCATTAGAGGGTTCTGAAACCCCAGACATAAATATGATATAGAAACACTCTAATTAGCTCTAAATGAGGAGATGCAGGTCAAAACTTGCAGAAATTCTCTAGGCACTCTTCTTAACAGGTGTGGTTTAAGTTAACCCAGCCAAGCACAGTAAGAAAATCTGCCTTATTTGTTGCTAAAAGGCCTGGTCAGATATAATCATTAAAGTGTGTGAGTTCTCTGTTGAGTAATCTACTTTTGCCATGGAAATCTTAAAATAAACTCTTCTTTATGAATGTGAAGGCTCACTAATTCTCCTTTCACTAAACCTCAAACCCTGTAATTTTTACTAAGTATCTGAGAGTCTCACAAATGCTAATACCAGAGCCTTTTAGTCTATCACAAAGATTTTGTTTTAAATTACCATTGAAAAAAAAATCAGATTCGGCATTTCCTATAAGTAATTGAAATGAAACTGGATTTCCCAAATAAAGAAAAGTATTTTAGTGGAGTTAATCCTTGATTTGTCTTATTGACAGCAATTTTTACTTAAGCTTTTGGCATTATTTTTCTGCACTGTTTTTTTTTTTTTTTTTTTTTTTAATTATACTTTAGGGTTTTAGGGTACATGTGCACAATGTGCAGGTTTGTTACATATGTATCCATGTGCCATGTTGATTTCCTGCACCCATTAACTCGTCATTTAGCATTAGGTGTATCTCCTAATGCTGTCTCTCCCCCCTTCGCCCACCCCACAACAGTCCCCGGAGTGTGATGTTCCCCTTCCTGTGTCCATGAGTTCTCATTGTTCAATTCCCACCTATGAGAGAGAACATGCAGTGTTTGGTTTTTTGTCCTTGCAATAGTTTACTGAGAATGATGTTTTCCAGTTTCATCCATGTCCCTACAAAGGACACGAACTCATCATTTTTTATGGCTGCATAGTATTCCATGGTGTATATGTGCCACATTTTCTTAATCCAGTCTATCATTGTTGGACATTTGGGTTGGTTCCAACTCTTTGCTATTGTGAATAGTGCCGCAATAAACATACGTGTGCATGTGTCTTTATAGCAGCATGATTTATAGTCCTTTGGGTATATACCCAGTAATGGGATGGCTGGGTCAAATGGTATTTCTAGTTCTAGATCCCTGAGGAATCGCCACACTAACTTCCACAATGGTTGAACTAGTTTACAGTCCCACCAACAGTGTAAAAGTGTTCCTATTTCTCCACATCCTCTCCAGCACCTGTTGTTTCCTGATTTTTTAATGATGGCCATTCTAACTGGTGTGAGATGGTATCTCACTGTGGTTTTGATTTGCATTTCTCTGATGGCCAGTGATGATGAGCATTTCTTCATGTGTTTTTTGGCTGCATAAATGTCTTCTTTTGAGAAGTGTCTGTTCATGTCCTTTGCCCACTTTTTGATGGGGTTGTTTGTTTTTTTCTTGTAAATTTGTTTGAGTTCATTGTAGATTCTGGATATTAGCCCTTTGTCAGATGAGTAGGTTGCAAAAATTTTCTCCCATTCTGTAGGTTGCCTGTTCACTCTGATGATAGTTTCTTTTGCTGTTCTGCACTGTTTTTTAAGGTTATAAGATGGGATTAAAGCATACATGGCATTGCTATTTACGTATTTAATTGTTTATCTCAGTATTTAGATCTTGGTTTAGCAACCTAAACCAATTATTTACTGGTCTTGGACTTTTTTTTTTTTTTAAATAGAAGGGGCTCAAGCTTTCTATGAGTCCTTGTACACTTCAGGTGACCAAATCAGAACACCTGAAAAATTTGGTCAGCTTCATTTGCCACCACTTATTTACACAGCTGAGTCATGTATTAAGAATTTGAAAGCATTTCCTGTTACTGCTTGTGTAGACTAAGTTAGCCCTCAATGAATTGGACCAGGGTTGAAAATAATCCGATTGTGATCTGTCTGAGGTTATGCAGGCTTGGCTAAAAATACCCTGCTACATCCTTACAGAAAATTAAAAAACGGTAAGGATGATGTAAGTAAACAACTGAATAGCAATGCATTTATCTCATGATAAATGTAATCAGAAGACCTCTACTAGCTGAAGTCTTTCTTTAACATCTCCAAGCTAATATGAACTTTCTCTTTTAAATCTTGCCGCCTAAAGTACTTAGATCATATCTTTTTGTTATGCAAGGCCATCTGCTAGAATATACCATTTCTTTGTGCATATTCCAAAAAGGAACCCTGCTGATTAGACCAATTACAAAAAGGTATCCCTTGTTCTGGGTCTGGGTTAAGGTAGCTCTGTGCAGACTGGATTTCAGCCCCGCTTGTCTTTCCTTGTGTGTGGTGACCTGTTCTCATGCTACTTATAGTTTGTCCTGTACGACAGATATTTATATTTTATCATTTACTAATTTATTCACTTGAATGTTTAATGAGCACTCATTACATACTAGGCATTCATTAAGCTCTGGAGAATCCAATGATTTATAAATAAGACCTGGACCCTGCCCTCAAGGAACTCATGTTTTAGTCAGGGTGAAGGATACTGTCAGTCAGTATCCCAGCAGCAAACAGATGGCACAGCCATAGGATAAGTTAAAGAGAATGTAATAAAGGGATTATTCACAGGATAGGGTGTAGGGAACTTATAAGGGATAGTGTAGGATCTAGGGGCTAGCAAGGCATGGTTAAAATGGTGGATTGGGGGAAGCAGTTACTGGAACCCAGAGAGAGAGAGTGCTGGCTGGAGAGGGTCCCTGGCCAGAGCTAAACTTAGGAGGAGGGTTACAAGCAGGGACTGGGGGGACTCTGAAATGAGAGAGGTGGGTGGAGGGAATAAACACTCGGTTCTCACTCTACTGTCCTCTCATCTCCTCATTGTTTAAAGGTGTTCTTCATGGGCTGAACCTGAGCAGAAGTCAGGAGACTAGGATGCTGATTGATATATTCTTTAGAGTTCAGCCTTTGGGGTGCAGAGAACAGACGTTAAGGAGGGTGGAGGAGGGTGGAGAGTGAGTCTGGAGGAGAAAACATGAGATATCCAGCATGATCCATTCCTCTTGCCTCTCTCTATCCACTCCTGTCCTTTACATGCTAAAAGGTTGTGTTCCAATACAGGAAACATACAAAATCCCATCAGTTTCCACATCACTGACATTGATATCATCAATCTGGTCATACTCCCAGCTGAAAACTAAAATGTCAACAATCACCAGTGTTCATCATATAAAGTAATGTGGGTGTGAGGGACAACTTACTAATATAAAATACAGCTGCTACCTTGTCTACCTCGATAGCTCGTCACAGGGCTTAACTGGTAATGATAGTTGTCTTTGTCCCGCAGCCGTTTCCCTCGTTCTGTGCTCACATCCTGTCTGGTGCTATGGACTGAATGTTTGCGTCCCCCCTCAAATTCATATTTTGAAACTCTACCCCAAATGCTATGGTATTCAGTAGGATCATTGGGAAATTATTAAAATTAGATTTGTCATGAGGGTGGACCTTCCTCAGTGGGATTAGTGCCTTTATGAGCAATGAGAGACCTTACTTCAGCTCCCTGCTTTCTGCCACCTGACAATACAATGAAAAATTGGAAGTCTATCTGAAAGAGGGTCCTCACCTGATCTCAGACTTCCAGCCTCCAAAACTATGAGAAATAAACGTCCATTGTTTATAAGACACCCAGTTTATAGTATTCTGTTACAGCAGCTGAGTTAAGGGTGCTTTACCTGGTGAGGTGACCCAAACCTTCATTCCTATGGGATCTGAGTCCTTGGATTCCATTTTGAGTTGCTGTAGTTTTCCATTGACCATGAGTTACTGTGCACATCTACTAAGAGGTGCCCTAGTGAATCCCTGTGTTTCAAACATAGTCCTTCATGCTTCCATTATGCAGCAGCAATCTAGTTTCCTCCTGGTAATTCAGATCAATCGCCCTGGCCAGTAGAATGACCTTTTTCCTCTGTCTGTTAATTCATAGCCATGAGAACTTCAAAAAGGCAAGAGGGCAGCCTCAGGATTCATCAGAATAGTGACTGTGTTTCCTGGCAGAAGCATGCTTCCTTTGGGCATGAAGACATCTAAACTCACTGAGCTCAAAGTCACGTTGTGAGTAAACAACATTTCTTTGAGTTGCGGGAACAAGATGAGAAAATTCACTAGATATAATAGTGAGAGGGAGTACTTCTACCTTCTTGCTCTGGTTTCTGGACCCATGCATCCTAGCTCTGGAGGAGACAGGACCACATAGTGGAAACTGGCCTAAGACATGTACTGCATCCTGTAGGATAGCATCCCAGTCTCCAGTGTGCAGTCCCCCAACTGGTATAGCAGCTGATATTTCAAGAGGCTATTCTAGCTTTACATCAAGCCAGGAGATCAATGAATGACATGGATATGAGCTCGTTGCCATTGTTCTTTTGCCTTAAAATATTTCCCCTGAGGCCGGGCATGGTGGCTCACACCTGTAATCCCAGCACTTTGGGAGGCCAAGACAGGCAGATCACAAGGTCAAGAGATTGAGACCATCCTGGCCAACATGGTGAAACCCCATGTCTACTAAAAATACAAAAATTAGCCAGGCATGGTGGTGCACGCCTGTAGTCCCAGGTACTCGGGAGGCTGAGGCAGGAGAATTGCTTGAATCTGGGAGGTGGAGGTTGCAGTGAGCTGAGATCGCACCATTGCATTCCAGCCTGGTGACAGAACGTGACTGTCTCAAAAAAAAAAAAAAAAAAAAATTTCCCCTGGATGGAGAACTTGTGTAGGACACTAATGGCAAAAGTAAAGCTTTCTGCAACTCCAAGTAAGGAAAGTACTTCAGGCAGAGAAGACAAGTCTGTCCCCCAGAAAACAAGTCAAATATGTGAGGACAAATTGACACACTTTCTATCACGGAGGAAGTCCACTGTAACTTGTCTGCCTCCAGGTGCCTGGGCCCCTGAGAAACTGTGTCGTGTCAGGGGTTCAGTGTTGGCCTCTACTGTTGGCTGGTTGGGCACTCAGCAGGTGTGGTAGCTAGGTGCACCCTTCATCCCTGCTACCATGGCCCCCTCAGCAAACACTGAGGAGGCTGAGGAAAGAGGCTAAGGAGACCGAATCGGTCATTTTACCCACCTGACTGTGGAGAGCCTCCCCAAAAGCCATCTTTCTAATGAATATTTTTATACTTGGTCCATTCGAAGAATTCATTCACAAATCTCTTCCCCACTCACTCTTGTCATCAATTTTCCAATTTTGTTCTTGTCAAGTCCATGACCATCCAGCCAACACTGTCAGTCTCTGCCCATGAGTTAGTGTAGATCAACAATTTTGCCTTTCTCATGAGGTGGACAACCAGATATACCTCCCAAAGTTCTGCCCGGGGGAGGATTTACATTAACCACTATCTTTCAGGGATGGCCTGGAAGACATACCGTGCAGATCCATCTGTTACCAGACCCAGGCATTTTCCTCCTCCCTTAGCTGGCCACAGGGAGCTCCCTAGGACAGCACAGGTAAATTGAGGGAGCGATAGCAAAACACTGGAGCAGGCACTGTGAAAATTCGAGCTTCCTGCTTGTGCCTTCCCAGCATGCTCTGGCGCCTCTCTATTATGCCGTTCATAACTTACAGTCACAATTTTGTGACTTGGTGGATCAGATACTTTATACTTTTAATGCATTATACTGCATCCTGTAGGCTAGCATCTTTTAATACTTTAGTATTATTGCTGAAAATATCAATGTAATGACCACCTTTTATGATCAAAACCCAGTTCATGATAAGCAGCTCAGGTTACTTGATGCTTCATGTCTGGCATTCAGTCCCTACCTACTAGGACTTGGAAACAAGCCAGAAACTGCATTTCAAATGGAGAATCATTGTTGGCATAAGAGTGCATGGCTTGCTGAAGTCTCGTTTGCAGTGCCAGTGGAAGATAACTCCTGAAAGTTCTCTTACAGAAGAAGAGATCATTGAGTCAGGTTTTGAAGGATGAGGAATACATAACTGGGTGGACAAGCCATGGAACAGCATGTGCAAAAATTAAAAAAAAGTAAAATCGGCCGGGCGCAGTGGCTTACTCCTGTTATCCCAGTACTTTGGGAGGCTGAGGTGGGTGGATCACGAGGTCAGGAGATCGAGACCACCCTGGCCAACATGGTGAAACCCTGTCTTTACTAAAAATACAAAAATTAGCTGGGTGTGGTGGTGTATGCCTGTAATCCCAGCTACTCAGGAGGCTGAGGCAGGAGAATTGCTTGAACCAGGGAGTTGCAGGTTGCAGTGAGCTGAGATCGTGTCACTGCATTCCAGCCTGGTGACAGAGTGAGACACCCTCTAAAAAAAAAAAAGTAAAATAGCGGCTGGGCACAGTGGCTCATGCCCAGCACTTTGGGAGGCCAAGGCAGGCAGATCACCTGAGATCAGGAGTTTGAAACCAGCCTGGCCAACATGGTGAAACCCCGCCACTACTAAAAATCCAAAAACTAGCTGGGCATGATGGCTCACGCCTGTAGTCCCAGCTACTCTGGAGGCTAAGGCAGAAGAATGGCTTTAACCCGGGAGGCGGAGCGAGATTGCCTAGGTGACAAGAGCAAGACTCTACCTCAAAAAGAAGGACCCTTGGGGTCCTAATCGGCGGTGGGGGGGGCTCGAATCTTCTAGAGGAAGTTACTGAATTCCTAGGCAGAGGAATAAGATAAGACAGAGTAATTGTCTTATCTCTTTAAATAAAGAGACTCATGTTTGTATTCCTTCTGGTGCATTTCACAGCCTCTTACAATAGCAGATTATATGCATTTTTTGTTTTAGAATTTTAATTGGAAATGTTATATATTGTGTTGTTTATCACAAAGGTTTACAGCATTTTTCTACTAGGCTTCTAAATTACTTTTTTTTTTTTAAATCAGGCATCCTCCTCACTAAATTTCACATGTGCCTTGTTTAGATCCTCCTCTCTCTTTCTCCATCTCTCTGGTGCAGCATAGAGTCCATTTAAGGAGATTGCATGCGGGCACCTAAATGAAAATTGGCTTCTAGTCTGCTATTTGATTCTCATTATTCAAATTTCTAACCTATCTGGATTCTTTGCCAAGTAACTTCCTAAGAAGAAAAGTTTCACCTCCTCACTTCTATGAGTAAGATACTAATGCAAATATATCCCATTTGTTAACCTTTTTGTATTCCTTTTGTGGTACATAAAAAAGTATCTTGCCTAAACTATACAAAATATTCTACAGATAATGAGCATTGTGTTTTTGTAAGTGAATGGCACCTTTTTTCTTTTCTTTGAGACGGAGTCTTGCTCTGTCACCCAGGCTGGAGTGCAGTGGCACAATCTCGGCTCACTGCAACCTCTGCCTCTCGGGTTCAAGCGATTCTTCTTTCTCAGCGTCCTGAGTAGCTGGGACTACAGGCGTGCACCACCACACCTGGCTAATTTTTGTATCTGTGATTACAGGCATGAACCACCACGCCCTGTTGCATGGAGTCTTTAAAACATAAATGAATCATTACTAAATTTTTTTTTTTTTTTTTTGAGACAGAGTCTTACTCTGTAGCCCAGGCTGGAGTGCAGTGGCATGATCTCACTCACTGCTACCTCTGCCTCCTGGGTCCCGGTTCAAGCAATTCTCCTGCCTCAGCCTCCTGAGTAGCTGGGATTACAGGCATGCGCCACCATGCCCAGCTAATTTTTGTATTTTTAGTAGAGACTGGGTTTCACCTTGTTGGCCACGTTGGTCTTGAACTCCTGACCTCGTGATCCACCCATCTTGGCCTCCCAAAGTTCTGAGATTACAGGCGTGAGCCACTGCACCTGGCCAATTGCTAAAATTTTTATAGTTTAATCAATATACATAATCTTGAAGAATGGTCAAAGTGATAGTACCAGATATCCATTATCTTTGAAATATGTTGAGAAATGTATTACCTTACTTAGAGAAATACCATCAGTTCTGAAACATTGCTCCCATATTTAGAAATTAAAACGTTTTTTGTTCTGTGACAGGAGCAGGGCATACCACCAACAAAATGTGCCACCTGGGCCAGGATCCCGGGAGAGAAGGGACCGGAGAACAAATGGCAGATCAAAAGTTTGGATCAGAAACTCATGCAGTGTTTACAGCAGGTCTGAGCATGGCGTGCCTTTGATTTCAAAGACTACTTCATGCCTGGATAAGTTTTGTGGACTGGGGAACACAATAGTAACTGGCCCTAGGGGCACACAGAGGAACACTGGGTTACCAGCAGAGAAGGTAAAGATGACTAAGTTTGCAAAGGAAGTGTGAAGGAGACATTGAGTAGTATAACAGGATTTGAGCTTCCTTCAGCAAGCATTCTGAGAAAATGCAGATGCTGTTTAACCATTGAGCAGGGCTTCAAATTCTGTGGAATTGGGATTGAGTTCCTTGAGGGTTAAAGTTGGTTAAAGTTGTCTGTCAATAAGAGAGAAGCGGAGATTGAATTATTTTGCCAATCAACCATATTGTATCCCTTTACCCTCTAGAGAATCACATGGTTCTAAAATGCAAAGATATTCAGCTCTGCTAGGTTTGTCCAAACTTTAGTATTATTCCTGAAAAAAAATCAGTATAATGACCATTTTTTTTGTGTGTGCAACAAAGATTCACTCTGCTGCCCTTCCTTCCTTCCTTCCTTCCTTCCTTCCTTCCTTCCTTCCTTCCTTCTTTCCTTCCATTTTCCCTCCCTCCCTCCCTCTCTCCAGTGGCACAATCTTGGCTCACTGCAACCTCCACCTCCCGGGTTCAAGTGATTCTCCTGCCTCAGCCTCCTGAGGAGCTGGGACTACAGGCATATGCCACCATGCCCAGCTAATTTTGTATTTTTAGTAGTGGCGGGGTTTCACTATGTTGGCCGGGCTGGTCTCAAACTCCTGACCTCAGGTGATCTGACTGCCTCAGCCTCCCAAAGTGCTGGGAGTACAGGCGTGAGCTACCACGCCCGGCCATAATCACCCTTTTATGTTCCAAACAAGATGTTAGTTTAAAAGTAAAAAAATTTCACCATGAACATAAATCAGAATTTCCTCCTCCCCTCCCCTCCCCTCCTCTCCCCTCCCCTCCCCTTCCCTTCCCTTCCCTCCTCCTTCTCCTTCTTCTTTTTTCCTTTCTTTCATCTTTCTTTCTTTTTTCTTTTCTTTTTTTTTTTTTTTTTTGTTTTTGTGACAGGGTCTCCCTCTGTCACCCAGGCTGGAGTGCACTGGTGCAGTCTTGGCTCACTGCAACCTCCACCTTCCAGACTCAAGTGACCCTCCGCCTCAGCGCCCCCACGCCCGCCACAATCCCCAGTAGCTGGAGCCATGAGCACCTATATTTTCTGTAGAGACGGGGTTTCACCATTATTCCCAGGCTGGTCTCAAACTCCTGGACTCAGGAGAACCACCTGCCACGGCCTCCCAAAGTGTTGGGATTACAGATGTGAGCCACTGCGCCAGACCTAAATCAGAATTTCTGTTTTCAAAACTAAAACAGATAGTGATCAAATGTGCATTATGGGGAACAGTGGTCAAACATGCATCATCTTCTTCAGTCATCATCTATAAACATTTAGTAAGCCTAAAATTACAAATAGCCTTAATAGGTGCTATGCAAAGACATGGCCACAGAGTCAGTCCATCTATCTAGTGCCTTACAAAACCACCAGCCTTGACATAAATACTTAGTGACAGGATAGGAAGGGAAAGAAAAGAAGAATAATCTCCAATCAAAGGTGGCTATTCTTAATACCCTTGTCAAAGACAAGAACAGAATTCTTCACTGTCATTTATGCCATTGCACTGCTTTTATTTTTATTTTACTAAATAGAATGGCAATTTCTGTTACTGTATCAATGATCTCTCTACTGTTAACTTTTAAATTGTTTTCCAAGGGTATGCTTGGAGCTCTATAAAGCTGCATATAGCTATAACTAAATAAACAACTTAGTTTTACATTAAGACGTTTAAAAGTCAACTTACAAGCTTTCAGGATGGAAAGCAAGGTTAAATTACAGGGTGAAAACTGGGAGACCTTTGGGCAAGAATGAGCAAAAGGAATGTGATTGTTATTTGTAGCTTCCATATACTGAAAATAAATGTTTTTTGAAGTTTTTTTTTTAACTTCTTGAACAACTCCAGTGTCTCTAAGGGTTTATGGGATAAACAGTTAGAATGTTCCTGATGTGTTGTTTGTGGCAGGATTTGCTAAAGATTGCTTCATTGCACTTCTATCCAACAACGACAATGTAAACTGGAATACACACTGTTACAGCCCAAATCTCCAGGAAAGTAAATCTTTCTTTGTTGCTTGAGTTAAAGGAAATGTTTTTGAGCTCACTTCAGCTTTCTGGCAATTTCTGAATTTCTGTTTCTTTTTTTTTTTTGAGCCAGTGTCTCACTCTGTCACCTGGGCTGGAGTGTAGTGGTGCCATCTCGGCTCACTGCAACCTCCGCTTCCTGGGTTCAAACGATTCTTGTGCCTCAGCCTCCCAAGTAGCTGGGATTACAAGTGCCTGCCACCATGCCTGGCTAATTTCTTGTATTTTTAGTAGAGAGGAGGTTTCACCATGTTGGCCAGGCTGGTCTCAAACTCCTGACCTCAGGTGATCCACCTGCCTCAGCCTCCCAAACAGCTGAGATTACAGGCGAAAGCCACTGTGCCCAGCCATCTACTTAAAATCCTCTTATAATGTCCTAACCCACTGACAACAAAACCCAAACTCCTTACTTTCGTGTACAAAATTCCACATAATATGGTGCATGCCTACCTTGTTGAACTCATCTGCCACTCTTCTCCCTCCCTGCTGTACTCGGACCTCTTTTCAGTTCCTGAAACACATTAAGCTCATTTCTGCCCAGGGACTTTGTGTGAACGACTAGCCTTCTTTTAGAATATTCTTCCCTCTGATTCAAATGTCCAGCTTTCTTTTTAAAAATTCTAATATTGGCTGAAGTGATCTGCCCCTGCCTCAGACTGTTTTTGGCTATTTTATTAAAAATGCCACCTAGTCTCTTAGTTTTCTGTCATCCTGTATTCAATCTTTGCATAGTACTTTTCATGTTTATTTATTTATTGGTTTTTCTGTGTATTGTCAGCAGTGCTGCCTTAAACCTGGCAGGAGGTGCCTTACCCTGGGCCCTTTGTTTTGAGGATTACACTCCAACCCATTCCACACACCCAGGGATCCACCAGAGCAAAAGGACATGCCTTCCTGGAGCCTGCACTACCTTCTCCCAAGTTATAGACCATGGTAAGGGAAACTGATACTCCAGAATTCCCTGTGCATATTGTCCCAAGCTAGCTTCTAGGACCTGTATGGAGCTCATTTCTAGGTTCATCTTCCCAAGAGTAGACTGTGCTGTCAGCGTGTATATTCCAAGGCCTGAGGGATGGCCAGCCAAGAGGTGTTTGCAGGAAATGTCAATAGGACTTAGACACATAATCTGGGGAATCCACACATGTGTGTTCAAGGCCACTTGTGATGTGGCCAGAACCGGGGGTGAAAGAAAAAGGGGGGTATCAACTAAGGGCTAGATTTCTACAATTGAGGAATCGAAGAATTCTGAATTTGAACCAAGCCTGCTTAGTTGTTATGAAGGAGTGTCTATCAAAGTAGGAGGCTAGAAAATATTTCATCTAACAATTTGTCAATTGTTATCATTGGTTTGAATTATGACTTCTAGCCATTTAGACATAAAGAATGCTGGCTTGAATTTATATTTTTGCCCTGAGTTCTGTAAATGTAAGGGATAGATGTGAATGTCTATATCCCACTGGATTCCACGGGAGCTGGGTCTTGTCTGTCTGGCTCACTGCTACCTCCCCCAAGCCTAGAAGGGTGCCTGCACATTTCAGATGTGCAATAGATACTTGTTGAATGAAAAATGAAACTTCCTTCCATGTTTCTTCTCTCTTGAAAAGAGTTTTATTTCTTGAACTTTCTTTTGTTGGAGATTAATATTGTTACTTTTGCTTTATTTATGTTAACATTTGCCATGTCTGTCTTTTTCTCTTTATTTTCAGTCCTGAGACATGTTATTTTAGGCCTCTTTATTATGAACAGCATTTGACTAGATTAAAAAAAGGTCTCTGTCTTTTAATAGACCATTTTACCCTTTCCCATTTACCATGATTACTTATACATTGGACTTATTCTGGCACTCTTAATTTTTTTTTTTTTTTGAGATGGAGTCTTGCTTTGTCGCCCAGGCTGGAGTGCAGTGGCTGTGATCTCGGCTCACTGCAAGCTCTGCCTCCCAGGTTCACGCCATTCTCCTGCCTCAGCCCCTCTGGTAGCTGGGACTACAGGCGCCCGCCACTGCGCCCCGCTAATTTTTTGTATTTTTTAGTAGGGACGGGGCTTCACCGTTGTTAGCCAGGATGGTCTCGATCTCCTGACCTCGTGATCCCCCTGCCTTGGCCTCCCAAAGTGCTGGGATTACAGGCGTGAGCCACTGTGCCCGGCCAGTTTTTATTTCTCTTTTATTTCTCTCCTCTCCCCTGACCTCCGCCTTGAACCCCATTCCTGACTTTTGGGTGAAGATTGCTTTTTCAAGGTTCTATTCTCCTACACCCATTGGTTTAGAAGTGAACTATTTTCTGTTTTCTAGTAATTTGCTTTAAATTTTATCACTTATAGATAAGCATATTTTTGTATCAACATGTAGAATTAATGCCTTCATTCTTCCTCTAGCCCATACTAGGGGAAGAACTAGAACTAAAGCCCATTTTTACTTCTTCCTGCTGTTCTAAGCCTTCCTGCCACAACCCCATGCTCCTGTGTGCTCCCGGCCACCATCTTCCATGTCAAGATCATTTGGAATTGTCACTACTTTTGTTTGTTTATCATCAGCACTTATTTAGACTTAGTAATAATTTTTAGCTCCTTACCACCATTTTGAATATGTTACTTTTTTCCCTTGAGTTAGGTTTTCAAATCTATTTGTTTTAGGTCAGGGCTGATTTTATTATATTTTTTCCAGAGAATAAAGCATGGGTGGAAACTTCCTAAACTTTTGCATGTCTGAATGTCTTTTTAAATTTTTTTATTTTTTTTGAGATGGAGTCTCACTCTGTCACTTAGGCTGGAGTGCAGTGGTGCGATCTCGGCTCACTGCAACCTCTGCCTTTCGGCTTCAAACAATTCTCCTGTCTTAGCCTCCTGAGTAGCTGGGATTACAGGTGCCTGCCACCACACCCTGCTAGTTTTGTGTTTTTAGTAGAGACAGGGTTTCGCCATCAAAAAAAGAAAAAAATCAAAATCCTGTTTGTTCCATGAACTTTGGTTCTGTGGATGTGAGTTTATCTATATAATGAGCATAGTGCCTTCTTCCAGAGGATTACTTTTCCTTAAATATTTGTGGGTTTGGTTGCATGCCCCTCTGGAATCTGAGCTCCTAAGTTAGCCGGCCTCGGCTCTATCTGATTACCTGGCCTCGATCCAGGATTCCACACAGGGGTGTGCCTGTGGCTTCCTGGGCAATGGAGGCTTCTGCTTCCTTCCAGATGGCAATGAGCCCTGTCCTGATGACCAGGACTGACATGTTCGTGGATATGCACTACTCCTGTCTCGGAGCAGAAGCCTCTGCTGAACGTATGTGGCACCAGAAGGAGAGGAACAAAGGGTTCAAAGTTCCTGGATTCCTCTACTTCCACCAACCACCCTTCTGATGGACCCTGGATCCTCTTTTGTTCCTTTCATTTATTGCCTCTCAGCTTGGAGCCTAAAGACACAAACTTTTATCCTTTTTCTCAGTTCTCTTTTATGTCTGTTTTGGCTATTATTTCTTCCTTCACTATAAATTAATCTACCTTTAATTTTTTCAATGCTTAAAAATAATCTTGTTTTAAAAATTGACACAAAATAATTTTTTTTTAAATTTTTTTGCGCACAAAACAATAAACATTTTCTAAAAATACATACAAACAAAAAGATGCATATCAAACACATTAGGAAGGTTGCACATGGGAAGATGGGGAATAGAAATGGGGAGTGGGACTTAAAGAAAGTAAATGAGAGAGGGACTTTGTATGGATCAATGATAATAACTCAATCCTCTATTTGACAAAGAAGAAGGAGAAGGAAGAGGAAGAAAAAGAAAGGTGGGATAAAGGATCAGAAAGGGAGGAAAATAGAAAAAATTAGAGTATGACTCCAGGGTAGACCTGTTTTGTTGTCACTGGGTTGGTTGGTTGGTTTGTCTGTTGTATTTTTCATATGTTTCGCCATGTTGGCCAGGCTGGTCTCGAACTCCTAGCCTCAAGTGATCGGCCCGCCTCAGCCTCCCAGAGTACTGGGACTACAGGCGTGAGCCACCACGTCCAGCCCCCACATTGCTTCTGGCCTCCGTGGTAGACCTCCCAGAAGGGGCGGTCGGGCAGAGGCGCTCCCCACATCCCAGACGGGGCGGCTGGGCAGAGGCGCTCCTCACTTCCCAGACGATGGGTGGCTGGGCAGAGGCGCTCCTCACTTCCCAGACGGGGTGGCCGGGCAGAGGCACTCCTCACTTCTTCCCAGACGGGGCGTCCGGGCAGAGGCGCTCCTCACTTCCCAGACAATGGGTGGCTGGGCAGAGGCGCTCCTCACTTCCCAGACGATGGGTGGCCGGGCAGAGGCGCTCCTCACTTCTTCCCAGACGGGGCGGCCGGACAGAGGCGCTTCTCACTTCCCAGACGGGGTGGCGGCCGGGCAGAGGCTCTCCTCACTTCCCAGACAGGGCGGCCGGGCAGAGGCACTCTTCACTTCTTCCCAGACGGGGCGGCTGGGCAGAGGCGCTCCTCACTTCTTCCCAGACGGGGCAGCCGGGCAGAGGCGCTCCTCACTTCCCAGACGGGGTGGCGGCCGGGCAGAGGCGCTCCTCACATCCCAGAGGATGAGCGGCCAGGCAGAGACGCTCCCCACCTCCCAGACGGGGCGGCGGCCGGGCAGAGGCTGCAATCCCAGCACCCTGGGAGGCCAAGGCAGGCAGCTGGGAGGCGGAGGCCGCAGCGAGCCAAGACCACGCCACCGCACTCCAGTCCGGGCAACACCCAGCACTAAGTGAGCGAGACTCCGTCTGCAGTCCCAGCACCTCGGGAGGCGGAGGCGGGCAGAGCACTCGGGGTCAGGAGCTGGAGACCAGCCTGGCCAACATGGCGAAACCGCGCCTCCAGCCAAAGGAGAAAAAGCAGGCAGCGGTGGTGACGCGTGTCGGCAATCCCAGGCAGCCGGCAGGCCGGGGCAGGAGAATCACGGGAACCGGCGGCGCTGCCGACTAGATTCCAGCCTGGGCCACGGAAGGAAGAAAAGAAAAGAAAAAAGAAGAGAAGAGAAAGGAGGAAAGAAGGAAGGAAGGAAGGAAGGAAG